>NW_027362628.1:0-31530 GCF_042186555.1 Aquarana catesbeiana | reverse complement strand
AGTTTTACAACTGGCCTGGACAGATTGCAGTGCAAGCGGGGGCAACAGAATAAGGTTAAATGTTTGATCTTGTTCAGGGCAGCAGAATACAAAATAAGTAACACTTTCAAAAATAAACAAGTATAGACAGTAGTTTCAAATTCTTAGTAAGGCAGAATTAAACTTCCATTAGGCAATGTAGTCCAGTGTTGAAGAGAAGAGTGGAGTCTTTGCAGCTACCAGAGGGTATGAAGAGTCAGGTGGGAAATCGCAGACAGGTAGATCGACTTTTGTGTTGCAGGGAAGACCAGTCTAGTTACCTGAAAGAGTAGAGCAGAGAAGGCATGGTGAGGAGATGGTGAAGATGACAGGTGGTCTTGTTAGAAGAAGTGTCCGTGTCCAAGTGCCAAACACTTGTTGCCGGCGTGACACTTTGTGCAAGGAGTGACCAGCCTAAACCCTCGCCAGCCGTCCCAAGAAATGAACTAAATTTACAGTGGGAAGCTGTGGGGGGGAGATTCAAAATTATTCAATTAGAAGCTGATAAAACCAAGCTTGTTGGGGGGGGGGTTTACAACTGGCCTGGACAGATTGTAGTGCAAGCGGGGGCAACAGAATAAGGTTAAATGTTTGATCTTGTTCAGGGCAGCAAAATACAAAATATGTGACACTTTTAAAAACAAACAAGTATAGACAGTAGTTTCAAATTCTTAGTAAGGTAGAATTAAACTTCCATTAGGCAATGTAGTCCAGTGTTGGTAGTCCAGTGTTGAGAGAAGAGTGGAGTCTTTGCAGCTACCAGAGGGTATGAAGAGTCAGGTGGGAAATCTCAGACAGGTAGAGCAACTTTTGTGTTGCAGGGAAGAACAGTGTAGTTACCTGAAAGAGTAGAGCAGAGAAGGCATGGTGAGAAGATGGTGAAGAGACTGGTGGTCTTGTTAGAAGAAGTGCCCGTGTCCAAGTGCCAAACACTTGTTGCCGGCGTGACACTTTGTGCAAGGAGTGACCAGCCTAAACCCTCGCCAGCCGTCCCAAGAAATGAACTAAATTTATAGTGGGAAGGTGTGGGGGGGGAGATTCAAAATTATTCAATTAGAAGCTGATAAAACCAAGCTTGTGGGGGGGGGGGTTACAACTGGCCTGGACAGATTGTAGTGCAAGTGGGGGCAACAGAATAAGGTTAAATGTTTGATCTTGTTCGGGGCAGCAAAATACAAAATATGTGACACTTTTAAAAACAAACAAGTATTGACAGTAGTTTCAAATTCTTAGTAAGTAGAATTAAACTTCCATTAGGCAATGTAGTCCAGTGTTGAAGAGAAGAGTGAGTCTTTGCAGCTACCAGAGGGTATGAAGAGTCAGGTGGGATATCGCAGAGAGGTAGAGCAACTTTTGTGTTGCAGGGAAGACCAGTGTAGTTACCTGAAAGAGTAGAGCAGAGAAGGCATGGTGAGGAGATGGTGAAGAAGACTGGTGGTCTTGTTAGAAGAAGTGCCGTGTCCAAGTGCCAAACACTTGTTGCCGGCGTGACACTTTGAGCAAGGAGTGACCAGCCTAAACCCTCGCCAGCCGTCCCAAGAAATTAACTAAATTTATAGTGGGAAGGTGTGTGTGGGGGGGGAGATTCAAAATATTCAATTAGAAGCTGATAAAACCAAGCTTGTGGGGGGTGGGGGTTTACAACTGGCCTGGACAGATTGCAGTGCAAGCGGGGGCAACAGAATAAGGTTAAATGTTTGCTCTTGTTCAGGGCAGCACAATACAAAATAAGTGACACTCAAAAACAAACAAGTATAGACAGTAGTTTCAAATTCTTAGTAAGGCAGAATTAAACTTCCATTAGGCAATGTAGTCAGTGTTGAAGAGAAGAGTGGAGTCTTTGCAGCTACCAGAGGGTATGAAGAGGCAGGTGGGAAATCGCAGACAGGTAGAGCGACTTTTGTGTTGCAGGGAAGACCAGTGTAGTTACCTGAAAGAGTAGAGCAGAGAGCATGGTGAGGAGATGGTGAAGATGAGAGGTGGTCTTGTTAGAAGAAGTGCCCGTGTCCCAAGTGCCAAACACTTGTTGCCGGCGTGACACTTTGTGCAAGGAGTGACCAGCCTAAACCCCTCGCCAGCCGTCCCAAGAAATGAACTAAATTTATAGTGGGAGGCTGTGGGGGGGAGATTCAAAATTATTCAATTAGAGCTGATTAAACCAAGCTTGTGGGGGGTGGAGTTTTACAACTGGCCTGGACAGATTGCAGTGCAAGCGGGGGCAACAGAATAAGGTTAAATGTTTGATCTTGTTCAGGGCAGCAGAATACAAAATAAGTGACACCTTTCAAAAACAAACAAGTATAGACAGTAGTTTCAAATTCTTAGTAAAGCAGAATTAAACTTCATTAGGCAATGTAGTCCAGTGTTGAGAGAAGAGTGGAGTCTTTGCAGCTACCCGAGGGTAGAAGGGTCAGGTGGGAAATCGCAGACAGGTAGAGCGACTTTTGTGTTGCAGGGAAGACCAGTGTAGTTACCTGAAAGAGTAGAGCAGAGAAGGCATGGTGAGGAGATGGTGAAGATGACAGGTGGTCTTGTTAGAAGAAGTGCCCGTGTCTAAGTGCCAAACACTTGTTGCCGGCGTGACACTTTGTGCAAGGAGTGACCAGCTTAAACCCTCGCCAGCCGTCCCAAGAAATGAACTAATTTATAGTGGGAAGGTGTGGGGGGGGGGGATTTCAAAATTATTCAATTAGAAGCTGATAAAACCAAGCTTGTGGGGGGGGGGGTTACAACTGGCCTGGACAGATTGCAGTGCAAGCGGGGGCAACAGAATAAGGTTAAATGTTTGATCTTGTTCAGGGCAGCAGAATACAAAATAAGTGACACTTTTAAAAACAAACAAGTATAGACAGATTCAAATTCTTAGTAAGGCAGAATTAAACTTCCATTAGGCAATGTAGTCCAGTGTTGAAGAGAAGAGTGGAGTCTTTGCAGCTACCAGAGGGTATGAAGAGTCAGGTGGAAATCGCAGACAGGTAGAGCGACTTTTGTGTTGCAGGAAAGACCAGTGTAGTTACCTGAAAGAGTAGAGCAGAGAAGGCATGGTGAGGAGATGGTGAAGATGACAGGTGGTCTTGTTAGAAGAAGTGTCCGTGTCCAAGTGCCAAACACTTGTTTGCCAGCGTGAAACTTTTTGCAAGGAGTGACCAGCCTAAACCCTCACCAGCCGTCCCAAGAAATGAATTAAATTTATAGTGGGAAGGTGTGTGTGGGGGGGGGGGGGAGATTCAAAATATTCAATTAGAAGCTGATAAAACCAAGCTTGTGGGGGGGTGGAGTTTTACAACTGGCCTGGACAGATTGCAGTGCAAGCGGGGGCAACAGAATAAGGTTAAATGTTTGATGTTGTTCAGGGCAGCAGAATACAAAATAAGTGACACTTTCAAAAACAAACAAGTATAGACAGTAGTTTCAAATTCTTAGTAAGGCAGAATTAAACTTCCATTAGGCAATGTAGTCAGTGTTGAAGAGAAGAGTGGAGTCTTTGCAGCTACCAGAGGGTATGAAGAGTCAGGTGGGAAATCGCAGACAGGTAGAGCAACTTTTGTGTTGCAGGGAAGATCAGTGTAGTTACCTGAAAGAGTAGAGCAGAGAAGGCATGGTGAGAAGATGGTGAAGAAGACTGGTGGTCTTGTTAGAAGAAGTGCCCGTGTCCAAGTGCCAAACACTTGTTGCCGGCGTGACACTTTGTGCAAGGAGTGACCAGCCTAAACCCTCGCCAGCCGTCCCAAGAAATGAACTAAATTTATAGGTGGGAAGCTGTGGGGGGGAGATTCAAAATTATTCAATTAGAAGCTGATAAATCCAAGCTTCTGGGGGGGGGGTTACAACTGGCCTGGACAGATTGTAGTGCAAGTGGGGGCAACAGAATAAGGTTAAATGTTTGATCTTGTTCGGGGCAGCAAAATACAAAATATGTGACACTTTTAAAAACAAACAAGTATTGACAGTAGTTTCAAATTCTTAGTAAGTAGAATTAAACTTCCATTAGGCAATGTAGTCCAGTGTTGAAGAGAAGAGTGGAGTCTTTGCAGCTACCAGAGGGGTATGAAGAGTCAGGTGGGAAATCGCAGAGAGGTAGAGCAACTTTTGTGTTGCAGGGAAGACCAGTGTAGTTACCTGAAAGAGTAGAGCAGAGAAGGCATGGTGAGGAGATGGTGAAGAAGACTGTGGTCTTGTTAGAAGAAGTGCCCGTGTCCAAGTGCCAAACACTTGTTGCCGGCGTGACACTTTGTGCAAGGAGTGACCAGCCTAAACCATCGCCAGCCGTCCAAGAAATTAACTAAATTTATAGTGGGAAGGTGTGTGTGGGGGGGGGAGATTCAAAATATTCAATTAGAAGCTGATAAAACCAAGCTTGTGGGGGGTGGGGGTTTACAACTGGCCTGGACAGATTGCAGTGCAAGCGGGGGCAACAGAATAAGGTTAAATGTTTGCTCTTGTTCAGGGCAGCACAATACAAAATAAGTGACACTCAAAAACAAACAAGTATAGACAGTAGTTTCAAATTCTTAGTAAGGCAGAATTAAACTTCCATTAGGCAATGTAGTCCAGTGTTGAAGAGAAGAGTGGAGTCTTTGCAGCTACCAGAGGGTATGAAGAGGCAGGTGGGAAATCGCAGACAGGTAGAGCGACTTTTGTGTTGCAGGGAAGACCAGTGTAGTTACCTGAAAGAGTAGAGCAGAGAAGCATGGTGAGGAGATGGTGAAGATGACAGGTGGTCTTGTTAGAAGAAGTGCCCGTGTCCAAGTGCCAAACACTTGTTGCCGGCGTGACACTTTGTGCAAGGAGTGACCAGCCTAAACCCTCGCCAGCCGTCCCAAGAAATTAACTAAATTTATAGTGGGAAGGTGTGTGGGGGGGGGAGATTCAAAATTATTCAATTAGAAGCTGATAAAACCAAGCTTGTGGGGGGGGGGGGGTTTACAACTGGCCTGGACAGATTGCAGTGCAAGCGGGGGGCAACAGAATAAGGTTAAATGTTTGATCTTGTTCAGGGCAGCAGAATACAAAATAAGTGACACTTTCAAAAACAAACAAGTATAGACAGTAGTTTCAAATTCTTAGTAAGGCAGAATTAAACTTCCATTAGGCAATGTAGTCCAGTGTTGAAGAGAAGAGTGGAGTCTTTGCAGCTACCAGAGGGTATGAAGAGTCAGGTGGGAAAATTGCAGACAGGTAGAGCGACTTTTGTGTTTGCAGGGAAGACCAGTGTAGTTACCTGAAAGAGTAGAGCAGAGAAGGCATGGTGAGGAGATGGTGAAGATGACAGGTGGTCTTGTTAGAAGAAGTGCCCGTGTCCAAGTGCCAAACACTTGTTGCCGGCGAGACACTTTGTGTAAGGAGTGACCAGCCTAAACCCTCGCCAGCCGTCCCAAGAATGAACTAAATTTATAGTGGGAAGGTGTGGGGGGGATTCAAAATTATTCAATTAGAAGCTGATAAAACCAAGCTTGTGGGGGGGGGAGGGGGTTTACAACTGGCCTGTACAGATTGCAGTGCAAGCCGTGGCAACAGAATAAGTTAAATGTTTGATCTTGTTCAGGGCAGCAGAATACAAAATAAGTAACACTTTCAAAAAATAAACAAGCATAGGACAGTAGTTTCAAATTCTTAGTAAGGCAGAATTAAACTTCCATTAGGCAATGTAGTCCAGTGTTGAAGAGAAGAGTGGAGTCCTTTGCAGCTACCCGAGGGTATGAAGGGTCAGGTGGGAAATCGCAGACAGGTAGAGCGACTTTTGTGTTGCAGGGAAGACCAGTGTAGTTACCTGAAAGAGTAGAGCAGAGAAGGCATGGTGAGGAGATGGTGAAGATGACAGGTGGTCTTGTTAGAAGAAGTGCCCGTGTCCAAGTGCCAACACTTGTTGCCGGCGTGACACTTTGTGCAAGGAGTGATCAGCCTAAACCCTCGCCAGCCGTCCCAAGAAATGAACTAAATTTTAGTGGGAAGGTGTGGGGGGGGGGGGATTCAAAATTATCAATTAGAAGCTGATAAAACCAAGCTTGTGGGGGGGGGGGGGGGTTACAACGGCCTGGACAGATTGCAGTGCAAGCGGGGGCAACAGAATAAGGTTAAATGTTTGATCTTGTTCAGGGCAGCAGAATACAAAATAAGTGACACTTTTAAAAACAAACAAGTATAGTCAGATTCAAATTCTTAGTAAGGCAGAATTAAACTTCCATTAGGCAATGTAGTCCAGTGTTGAAGAGAAGAGTGGAGTCTTTGCAGCTACCAGAGGGTATGAAGAGTCAGGTGGGAAATCGCAGACAGGTAGAGCGACTTTTGTGTTGCAGGAAAGACCAGTGTAGTTACCTGAAAGAGTAGAGCAGAGAAGGCATGGTGAGGAGATGGTGAAGATGACAGGTGGTCTTGTTAGAAGAAGTGTCCGTGTCCAGTGCCAACACTTGTTGCCAGCGTGAAACTTTTTGCAAGGAGTGACCAGCCTAAACCCTCACCAGCCGTCCCAAGAAATGAATTAAATTTATAGTGGGAAGGTGTGTGTGGGGGGGGGGTGGGAGATTCAAAATATTCAATTAGAAGCTGATAAAACCAAGCTTGTGGGGGGGTGGAGTTTTACAACTGGCCTGGACAGATTGCAGTGCAAGCGGGGGCAACAGAATAAGGTTTAAATGTTTGATGTTGTTCAGGGCAGCAGAATACAAAATAAGTGACACTTTCAAAAACAAACAAGTATAGACAGTAGTTTCAAATTCTTAGTAAGGCAGAATAAAACTTCCATTAGGCAATGTAGTCCAGTGTTGAAGAGAAGAGTGGAGTCTTTGCAGCTACCAGAGGGTATGAAGAGTCAGGTGGAAATCGCAGACAGTAGAGCAACTTTTGTGTTGCAGGGAAGACCAGTGGTAGTTACCTGAAAGAGTAGAGCAGAGAAGGCATGGTGAGGAGATGGTGAAGAAGACTGGTGGTCTTGCTAGAAGAAGTGCCGTGTCCAAGTGCCAAACACTTGTTGCCGGCGTGACACTTTGTGCAAGGAGTGACCAGCCTAAACCCTCGCCAGCCGTCCCAAGAAATGAACTAAATTTATAGTGGGAAGGTGTGTGGGGGGGGGGGGGAGATTCAAAATTATTCAATTAGAAGCTGATAAAACCAAGCTTGTGCGGGGTGGAGTTTTACAACTGGCCTGGACAGATTGCAGTGCAAGCGGGGGCAACAGAATAAGGTTAAATGTTTTGATCTTGTTCAGGGCAGCAGAATACAAAATAAGTAACACTTTCAAAAATAAACAAGTATAGACAGTAGTTTCAAATTCTTAGTAAGGCAGAATTAAACTTCCATTAGGCAATGTAGTCCAGTGTTGAAGAGAAGAGTGGAGTCTTTGCAGCTACCAGAGGGTATGAAGAGTCAGGTGGGAAATCGCAGACAGGTAGATCGACTTTTGTGTTGCAGGGAAGACCAGTCTAGTTACCTGAAAGAGTAGAGCAGAGAAGGCATGGTGAGGAGATGGTGAAGATGACAGGTGGTCTTGTTAGAAGAAGTGTCCGTGTCCAAGTGCCAAACACTTGTTGCGCGTGACACTTTGTGCAAGGAGTGACCAGCCTAAACCCTCGCCAGCCGTCCCAAGAAATGAACTAAATTTATAGTGGGAAAGTGTGTGTGGGGGGGGAGATTCAAATATTCAATTAGAAGCTGATAAAACCCAAGCTTGTGGGGGGGTGGGGGTTTACAACTGGCCTGTTCAGATTGCAGTGCAAGCGGGGGCAACAGAATAAGGTTAAATGTTTGATCTTGTTCAGGGCAGCAAAATACAAAATAAGTGACACTTTTAAAACAAACAAGTATAGACAGTAGTTTCAAATTCTTAGTAAGGCAGAATTAAACTTCATTAGGCAATGTAGTCCAGTGTTGAAGAGAAGAGTGGAGTCTTTGCAGCTACCAGAGGGTATGAAGAGTCAGGTGGGAAATCGCAGACAGGTAGAGCAACTTTTGTGTTGCAGGGAAGACCAGTGTAGTTACCTGAAAGAGTAGAGCAGAGAAGGCATGGTGAGAAGATGGTGAAGAAGACTGGTGGTCTTGTTAGAAGAAGTGCCCGTGTCCAAGTGCCAAACACTTGTTGCCGGCGTGACACATTGTGCAAGGAGTGACCAGCCTAAACCCTCGCCAGCCGTCAAGAAATGAACTAAATTTCTATAGTGGGAAGCTGTGGGGGGGAGATTCAAAATTATTCAATTAGAAGCTGATAAAACCAAGCTTGTGGGGGGGGGGGGTTACAACTGGCCTGGACAGATTGTAGTGCAAGCGGGCCAACAGAATAAGGTTAAATGTTTGATCTTGTTCGGGGCAGCAAAATACAAAATATGTGACACTTTTAAAAACAAACAAGTATAGACAGTAGTTTCAAATTCTTAGTAAGGCAGAATTAAACTTCCATTAGGCAATGTAGTCCAGTGTTGAAGAGAAGAGTGGAGTCTTTGCAGCTACCAGAGGGTATGAAGAGTCAGGTGGGAAATCGCAGACAGGTAGAGCAACTTTTGTGTTGCAGGAAGACCAGTGTAGTTACCTGAAAGAGTAGAGCAGAGAAGGCATGGTGAGAAGATGGTGAAGAAGACTGGTGGTCTTGTTAGAAGAAGTGCCCGTGTCCAAGTGCCAAACACTTGTTGCCGGCGTGACACTTTGTGCAAGGAGTGAACAGCCTAAACCCTCGCCAGCCGTCCCAAGAAATGAACTAAATTTATAGTGGGAAGCTGTGGGGCAAAATTATTCAATTAGAAGCTGATAAAACCAAGCTTGTGGGGGGGGGGGTTACAACTGGCCTGGACAGATTGTAGTGCAAGCGGGGCCAACAGAATAAGGTTAAATGTTTGATCTTGTTCGGGGCAGCAAAATACAAAATATGTGACACTTTTAAAAACAAACAAGTATGGATAGTAGTTTCAAATTCTTAGTAAGGTAGAATTAAACTTCCATTAGGCAATGTAGTCCAGTGTTGAAGAGAAGAGTGGAGTCTTTGCAGCTACCAGAGGGTATGAAGAGTCAGGTGGGAAATCGCAGAGAGGTAGAGCAACTTTTGTGTTGCAGGGAAGACCAGTGTAGTTACCTGAAAGAGTAGAGCAGAGAAGGTATGGTGAGGAGATGGTGAAGAAGACTGGTGGTCTTGTTAGAAGAAGTGCCCGTGTCCAAGTGCCAAACACTTGTTGCCGGCGTGACACTTTGTGCAAGGAGTGACCAGCCTAAACCCTCGCCAGCCGTCCCAAGAAATGAACTAAATTTATAGTGGGAAGGTGTGTGTGGGGGGGGAGATTCAAAATATTCAATTAGAAGCTGATAAAACCAAGCTTGTGGGGGGTGGGGGTTTACAACTGGCCTGTTCAGATTGCAGTGCAAGCGGGGGCAACAGAATAAGGTTAAATGTTTGATCTTGTTCAGGGCAGCAAAATACAAAATAAGTGACACTTTTAAAAACAAACAAGTATAGACAGTAGTTTCAAATTCTTAGTAAGGCAGAATTAAACTTCCATTAGGCAATGTAGTCCAGTGTTGAAGAGAAGAGTGGAGTCTTTGCAGCTACCAGAGGGTATGAAGAGGCAGGTGGGAAATCGCAGACAGGTAGAGCGACTTTTGTGTTGCAGGGAAGACCAGTGTAGTTACCTGAAAGAGTAGAGCAGAGAAGGCATGGTGAGGAGATGGTGAAGATGACAGGTGGTCTTGTTAGAAGAAGTGCCCGTGTCCAAGTGCCAAACACTTGTTGCCGGCGTGACACTTTGTGCAAGGAGTGACCAGCCTAAACCCTCGCCAGCCGTCCCAAGAAATTAACTAAATTTATAGTGGGAAGGTGTGTGGGGGGGGGAGATTCAAAATTATTCAATTAGAAGCTGATAAAACCAAGCTTGGGGGGGGGGGGGGGGGTTACAACTGGCCTGGACAGATTGCAGTGCAAGCGGGGGCAACAGAATAAGGTTAAATGTTTGATCTTGTTCAGGGCAGCAAAATACAAAATAAGTGACACTTTTAAAAACAAACAAGTATAGACAGTAGTTTCAAATTCTTAGTAAGGCAGAATTAAACTTCCATTAGGCAATGTAGTCCAGTGTTGAAGAGAAGAGTGGAGTCTTTGCAGCTACCAGAGGGTATGAAGAGTCAGGTGGGAAATCGCAGACAGGTAGAGCAACTTTTGTGTTGCAGGGAAGATCAGTGTAGTTACCTGAAAGAGTAGAGCAGAGAAGGCATGGTGAGAAGACGGTGAAGAAGACTGGTGGTCTTGTTAGAAGAAGTGCCCGTGTCCAAGTGCCAAACACTTGTTGCCGGCGTGACACTTTGTGCAAGGAGTGACCAGCCTAAACCCTCGCCAGCCGTCCCAAGAAATGAACTAAATTTATAGTGGGAAGGTGTGTTTGGGGGGGGGAGATTCAAAATATTCAATTAGAAGCTGATAAAACCAAGCTTGTGGGGGGTGGGGGTTTACAACTGGCCTGGACAGATTGCAGTGCAAGCGGGGGCAACAGAATAAGGTTAAATGTTTGCTCTTGTTCAGGGCAGCACAATACAAAATAAGTAACACTTTCAAAAATAAACAAGTATAGACAGTAGTTTCAAATTCTTAGTAAGGCAGAATTAAACTTCCATTAGGCAATGTAGTCCAGTGTTGAAGAGAAGAGTGGAGTCTTTGCAGCTACCAGAGGGTATGAAGAGTCAGGTGGGAAATCGCAGACAGGTAGATCGACTTTTGTGTTGCAGGGAAGACCAGTCTAGTTACCTGAAAGAGTAGAGCAGAGAAGGCATGGTGAGGAGATGGTGAAGATGACAGGTGGTCTTGTTAGAAGAAGTGCCCGTGTCCA
Source organism: Aquarana catesbeiana (assembly GCF_042186555.1). Taxonomy (NCBI): domain Eukaryota; kingdom Metazoa; phylum Chordata; class Amphibia; order Anura; family Ranidae; genus Aquarana; species Aquarana catesbeiana. Next base: position 20,719 of record NW_027362628.1, on the reverse strand, counting down.
AGTGCCAAACACTTGTTGCCGGCGTGACACTTTGTGCAAGGAGTGACCAGCCTAAACCCTCACCAACCGTCCCAAGAAATGGACTAAATTTATAGTGGGAAGGTGTGTGGGGGGGGGGGATTCAAAATTATTCAATTAGAAGCTGATAAAACCAAGCTTGTGGGGGGTGGGGTTTTACAACTGGCCTGGACAGATTGCAGTGCAAGCGGGGGCAAAAGAATAAGGTTAAATGTTTGATCTTGTTCAGGGCAGCAGAATACAAAATAAGTGACAATTTCAAAAACAAACAAGTATAGACAGTAGTTTCAAATTCTTAGTAAAGCAGAATTAAACTTCCATTAGGCAATGTAGTCCAGTGTTGAAGAGAAGAGTGGAGTCTTTGCAGCTACCCGAGGGTATGAAGGGTCAGGTGGGAAATCGCAGACAGGTAGAGCGACTTTTGTGTTGCAGGGAAGACCTGTGTAGTTACCTGAAAGAGTAAAGCAGAGAAGGCATGGTGAGGAGATGGTGAAGAAGACTGGTGGTCTTGTTAGAAGAAGTGCCCGTGTCCAAGTGCCAAACACTTGTTGCCGGCGTGACACTTTGTGCAAGGAGTGACCAGCCTAAACCCTCGCCAGCCGTCCCAAGAAATGAACTAAATTTATAGTGGGAAGCTGTGGGGGGGAGATTCAAAATTATTCAATTAGAAGCTGATAAAACCAAGTTTGTGGGGGGTGGGGTTTTACAACTGGCCTGGACAGATTGCAGTGCAAGCGAGGGCAACAGAATAAGGTTAAATGTTTGATCTTTTTCAGGGCAGCAGAATACAAAATAAGTGACAATTTCAAAAACAAACAAGTATAGACAGTAGTTTCAAATTCTTAGTAAAGCAGAATTAAACTTCCATTAGGCAATGTAGTCCAGTGTTGAAGAGAAGAGTGGAGTCTTTGCAGCTACCCGAGGGTATGAAGGGTCAGGTGGGAAATCGCAGACAGGTAGAGCGACTTTTGTGTTGCAGGGAAGACCAGTGTAGTTACCTGAAAGAGTAGAGCAGAGAAGGCATGGTGAGGAGATGGTGAAGATGACAGGTGGTCTTGTTAGAAGAAGTGCCCGTGTCCAAGTGCCAAACACTTGTTGCCGGCGTGACACTTTGTGCAAGGAGTGACCAGCCTAAACCCTCGCCAGCCGTCCCAAGAAATGAACTAAATTTATAGTGGGAAGGTGTGGGGGGGGGGGGATTCAAAATTATTCAATTAGAAGCTGATAAAACCAAGCTTGTGGGGGGGGGGGTTACAACTGGCCTGGACAGATTGCAGTGCAAGCGGGGGCAACAGAATAAGGTTAAATGTTTGATCTTGTTCAGGGCAGCAGAATACAAAATAAGTGACACTTTTAAAAACAAACAAGTATAGACAGATTCAAATTCTTAGTAAGGCAGAATTAAACTTCCATTAGGCAATGTAGTCCAGTGTTGAAGAGAAGAGTGGAGTCTTTGCAGCTACCAGAGGGTATGAAGAGTCAGGTGGGAAATCGCAGACAGGTAGAGCGACTTTTGTGTTGCAGGAAAGACCAGTGTAGTTACCTGAAAGAGTAGAGCAGAGAAGGCATGGTGAGGAGATGGTGAAGATGACAGGTGGTCTTGTTAGAAGAAGTGTCCGTGTCCAAGTGCCAAACACTTGTTGCCAGCGTGAAACTTTTTGCAAGGAGTGACCAGCCTAAACCCTCACCAGCCGTCCCAAGAAATGAATTAAATTTATAGTGGGAAGGTGTGTGTGGGGGGGGGGGGAGATTCAAAATATTCAATTAGAAGCTGATAAAACCAAGCTTGTGGGGGGGTGGAGTTTTACAACTGGCCTGGACAGATTGCAGTGCAAGCGGGGGCAACAGAATAAGGTTAAATGTTTGATGTTGTTCAGGGCAGCAGAATACAAAATAAGTGACACTTTCAAAAACAAACAAGTATAGACAGTAGTTTCAAATTCTTAGTAAGGCAGAATAAAACTTCCATTAGGCAATGTAGTCCAGTGTTGAAGAGAAGAGTGGAGTCTTTGCAGCTACCAGAGGGTATGAAGAGTCAGGTGGGAAATCGCAGACAGGTAGAGCAACTTTTGTGTTGCAGGGAAGACCAGTGTAGTTACCTGAAAGAGTAGAGCAGAGAAGGCATGGTGAGGAGATGGTGAAGAAGACTGGTGGTCTTGCTAGAAGAAGTGCCCGTGTCCAAGTGCCAAACACTTGTTGCCGGCGTGACACTTTGTGCAAGGAGTGACCAGCCTAAACCCTCGCCAGCCGTCCCAAGAAATGAACTAAATTTATAGTGGGAAGGTGTGTGGGGGGGGGGGGAGATTCAAAATTATTCAATTAGAAGCTGATAAAACCAAGCTTGTGCGGGGTGGAGTTTTACAACTGGCCTGGACAGATTGCAGTGCAAGCGGGGGCAACAGAATAAGGTTAAATGTTTGATCTTGTTCAGGGCAGCAGAATACAAAATAAGTAACACTTTCAAAAATAAACAAGTATAGACAGTAGTTTCAAATTCTTAGTAAGGCAGAATTAAACTTCCATTAGGCAATGTAGTCCAGTGTTGAAGAGAAGAGTGGAGTCTTTGCAGCTACCAGAGGGTATGAAGAGTCAGGTGGGAAATCGCAGACAGGTAGATCGACTTTTGTGTTGCAGGGAAGACCAGTCTAGTTACCTGAAAGAGTAGAGCAGAGAAGGCATGGTGAGGAGATGGTGAAGATGACAGGTGGTCTTGTTAGAAGAAGTGTCCGTGTCCAAGTGCCAAACACTTGTTGCCGGCGTGACACTTTGTGCAAGGAGTGACCAGCCTAAACCCTCGCCAGCCGTCCCAAGAAATGAACTAAATTTATAGTGGGAAAGTGTGTGTGGGGGGGGAGATTCAAAATATTCAATTAGAAGCTGATAAAACCAAGCTTGTGGGGGGTGGGGGTTTACAACTGGCCTGTTCAGATTGCAGTGCAAGCGGGGGCAACAGAATAAGGTTAAATGTTTGATCTTGTTCAGGGCAGCAAAATACAAAATAAGTGACACTTTTAAAAACAAACAAGTATAGACAGTAGTTTCAAATTCTTAGTAAGGCAGAATTAAACTTCCATTAGGCAATGTAGTACAGTGTTGAAGAGAAGAGTGGAGTCTTTGCAGCTACCAGAGGGTATGAAGAGTCAGGTGGGAAATCGCAGACAGGTAGAGCAACTTTTGTGTTGCAGGGAAGACCAGTGTAGTTACCTGAAAGAGTAGAGCAGAGAAGGCATGGTGAGAAGATGGTGAAGAAGACTGGTGGTCTTGTTAGAAGAAGTGCCCGTGTCCAAGTGCCAAACACTTGTTGCCGGCGTGACACTTTGTGCAAGGAGTGACCAGCCTAAACCCTCGCCAGCCGTCCCAAGAAATGAACTAAATTTATAGTGGGAAGCTGTGGGGGGGAGATTCAAAATTATTCAATTAGAAGCTGATAAAACCAAGCTTGTGGGGGGGGGGTTACAACTGGCCTGGACAGATTGTAGTGCAAGCGGGGCCAACAGAATAAGGTTAAATGTTTGATCTTGTTCGGGGCAGCAAAATACAAAATATGTGACACTTTTAAAAACAAACAAGTATAGACAGTAGTTTCAAATTCTTAGTAAGGCAGAATTAAACTTCCATTAGGCAATGTAGTCCAGTGTTGAAGAGAAGAGTGGAGTCTTTGCAGCTACCAGAGGGTATGAAGCGTCAGGTGGGAAATCGCAGACAGGTAGAGCAACTTTTGTGTTGCAGGGAAGACCAGTGTAGTTACCTGAAAGAGTAGAGCAGAGAAGGCATGGTGAGAAGATGGTGAAGAAGACTGGTGGTCTTGTTAGAAGAAGTGCCCGTGTCCAAGTGCCAAACACTTGTTGCCGGCGTGACACTTTGTGCAAGGAGTGACCAGCCTAAACCCTCGCCAGCCGTCCCAAGAAATGAACTAAATTTATAGTGGGAAGCTGTGGGGGGGAGATTCAAAATTATTCAATTAGAAGCTGATAAAACCAAGCTTGTGGGGGGGGGGGTTACAACTGGCCTGGACAGATTGTAGTGCAAGCGGGGCCAACAGAATAAGGTTAAATGTTTGATCTTGTTCGGGGCAGCAAAATACAAAATATGTGACACTTTTAAAAACAAACAAGTATAGATAGTAGTTTCAAATTCTTAGTAAGGTAGAATTAAACTTCCATTAGGCAATGTAGTCCAGTGTTGAAGAGAAGAGTGGAGTCTTTGCAGCTACCAGAGGGTATGAAGAGTCAGGTGGGAAATCGCAGAGAGGTAGAGCAACTTTTGTGTTGCAGGGAAGACCAGTGTAGTTACCTGAAAGAGTAGAGCAGAGAAGGTATGGTGAGGAGATGGTGAAGAAGACTGGTGGTCTTGTTAGAAGAAGTGCCCGTGTCCAAGTGCCAAACACTTGTTGCCGGCGTGACACTTTGTGCAAGGAGTGACCAGCCTAAACCCTCGCCAGCCGTCCAAGAAATGAACTAAATTTATAGTGGGAAGGTGTGTGTGGGGGGGGAGATTCAAAATATTCAATTAGAAGCTGATAAAACCAAGCTTGTGGGGGGGGGGTTTACAACTGGCCTGTTCAGATTGCAGTGCAAGCGGGGGCAACAGAATAAGGTTAAATGTTTGATCTTGTTCAGGGCAGCAAAATACAAAATAAGTGACACTTTCAAAAATAAACAAGTATAGACAGTAGTTTCAAATTCTTAGTAAGGCAGAATTAAACTTCCATTAGACAATGTAGTCCAGTGTTGAAGAGAAGAGTGGAGTCTTTGCAGCTACCAGAGGGTATGAAGAGTCAGGTGGGAAATCGCAGACAGGTAGATCGACTTTTGTGTTGCAGGGAAGACCAGTGTAGTTACCTGAAAGAGTAGAGCAGAGAAGGCATGGTGAGGAGATGGTGAAGAAGACTGGTGGTCTTGTTAGAAGAAGTGCCCGTGTCCAAGTGCCAAACACTTGTTGCCGGCGTGACACTTTGTGCAAGGAGTGACCAGCCTAAACCCTCGCCAGCCGTCCCAAGAAATGAACTAAATTTATAGTGGGAAGGTGTGTTTGGGGGGGGGAGATTCAAAATATTCAATTAGAAGCTGATAAAACCAAGCTTGTGGGGGGTGGGGGTTTACAACTGGCCTGGACAGATTGCAGTGCAAGCGGGGGCAACAGAATAAGGTTAAATGTTTGCTCTTGTTCAGGGCAGCACAATACAAAATAAATGACACTCAAAAACAAACAAGTATAGACAGTAGTTTCAAATTCTTAGTAAGGCAGAATTAAACTTCCATTAGGCAATGTAGTCCAGTGTTGAAGAGAAGAGTGGAGTCTTTGCAGCTACCAGAGGGTATGAAGAGTCAGGTGGGAAATCGCAGACAGGTAGAGCAACTTTTGTGTTGCAGGGAAGACCAGTGTAGTTACCTGAAAGAGTAAAGCAGAGAAGGCATGGTGAGGAGATGGTGAAGAAGACTGGTGGTCTTGTTAGAAGAAGTGCCCGTGTCCAAGTGCCAAACACTTGTTGCCGGCGTGACACTTTGTGCAAGGAGTGACCAGCCTAAACCCTCGCCAGCCGTCCCAAGAAATGAACTAAATTTATAGTGGGAAGCTGTGGGGGGGAGATTCAAAATTATTCAATTAGAAGCTGATAAAACCAAGTTTGTGGGGGGTGGGGTTTTACAACTGGCCTGGACAGATTGCAGTGCAAGCGGGGGCAACAGAATAAGGTTAAATGTTTGATCTTGTTCAGGGCAGCAGAATACAAAATAAGTGACACTTTCAAAAACAAACAAGTTTAGACAGTAGTTTCAAATTCTTAGTAAGCCAGAATAAAACTTCCATTAGGCAATGTAGTCCAGTGTTGAAGAGAAGAGTGGAGTCTTTGCAGCTACCAGAGGGTATGAAGAGTCAGGTGGGAAATCGCAGACAGGTAGAGCAACTTTTGTGTTGCAGGGAAGACCAGTGTAGTTACCTGAAAGAGTAGAGCAGAGAAGGCATGGTGAGGAGATGGTGAAGAAGACTGGTGGTCTTGTTAGAAGAAGTGCCCGTGTCCAAGTGCCAAACACTTGTTTCCGGCGTGACACTTTGTGCAAGGAGTGACCAGCCTAAACCCTCGCCAGCCGTCCCAAGAAATGAACTAAATTTATAGTGGGAAGGTGTGTGTGGGGGGGGGGGGAGATTCAAAATTATTCAATTAGAAGCTGATAAAACCAAGCTTGTGCGGGGTGGAGTTTTACAACTGGCCTGGACAGATTGCAGTGCAAGCGGGGGCAACAGAATAAGGTTAAATGTTTGATCTTGTTCAGGGCAGCAGAATACAAAATAAGTGACACTTTCAAAAACAAACAAGTATAGACAGTAGTTTCAAATTCTTAGTAAGGCAGAATTAAACTTCCATTAGGCAATGTAGTCCAGTGTTGAAGAGAAGAGTGGAGTCTTTGCAGCTACCAGAGGGTATGAAGAGTCAGGTGGGAAATTGCAGACAGGTAGAGCGACTTTTGTGTTGCAGGGAAGACCAGTGTAGTTACCTGAAAGAGTAGAGCAGAGAAGGCATGGTGAGGAGATGGTGAAGATGACAGGTGGTCTTGTTAGAAGAAGTGCCCGTGTCCAAGTGCCAAACACTTGTTGCCGGCGAGACACTTTGTGTAAGGAGTGACCAGCCTAAACCCTCGCCAGCCGTCCCAAGAAATGAACTAAATTTATAGTGGGAAGGTGTGGGGGGGGGATTCAAAATTATTCAATTAGAAGCTGATAAAACCAAGCTTGTGGGGGGGGGAGGGGGTTTACAACTGGCCTGGACAGATTGCAGTGCAAGCGGGGGCAACAGAATAAGGTTAAATGTTTGATCTTGTTCAGGGCAGCAGAATACAAAATAAGTAACACTTTCAAAAATAAACAAGTATAGACAGTAGTTTCAAATTCTTAGTAAGGCAGAATTAAACTTCCATTAGGCAATGTAGTCCAGTGTTGAAGAGAAGAGTGGAGTCTTTGCAGCTACCAGAGGGTATGAAGAGTCAGGTGGGAAATCGCAGACAGGTAGATCGACTTTTGTGTTGCAGGGAAGACCAGTCTAGTTACCTGAAAGAGTAGAGCAGAGAAGGCATGGTGAGGAGATGGTGAAGATGACAGGTGGTCTTGTTAGAAGAAGTGCCCGTGTCCAAGTGCCAAACACTTGTTGCCGGCGTGACACTTTGTGCAAGGAGTGACCAGCCTAAACCCTCACCAACCGTCCCAAGAAATGGACTAAATTTATAGTGGGAAGGTGTGTGGGGGGGGGGATTCAAAATTATTCAATTAGAAGCTGATAAAACCAAGCTTGTGGGGGGTGGGGTTTTACAACTGGCCTGGACAGATTGCAGTGCAAGCGGGGGCAAAAGAATAAGGTTAAATGTTTGATCTTGTTCAGGGCAGCAGAATACAAAATAAGTGACAATTTCAAAAACAAACAAGTATAGACAGTAGTTTCAAATTCTTAGTAAAGCAGAATTAAACTTCCATTAGGCAATGTAGTCCAGTGTTGAAGAGAAGAGTGGAGTCTTTGCAGCTACCCGAGGGTATGAAGGGTCAGGTGGGAAATCGCAGACAGGTAGAGCGACTTTTGTGTTGCAGGGAAGACCTGTGTAGTTACCTGAAAGAGTAAAGCAGAGAAGGCATGGTGAGGAGATGGTGAAGAAGACTGGTGGTCTTGTTAGAAGAAGTGCCCGTGTCCAAGTGCCAAACACTTGTTGCCGGCGTGACACTTTGTGCAAGGAGTGACCAGCCTAAACCCTCGCCAGCCGTCCCAAGAAATGAACTAAATTTATAGTGGGAAGCTGTGGGGGGGAGATTCAAAATTATTCAATTAGAAGCTGATAAAACCAAGTTTGTGGGGGGTGGGGTTTTACAACTGGCCTGGACAGATTGCAGTGCAAGCGAGGGCAACAGAATAAGGTTAAATGTTTGATCTTGTTCAGGGCAGCAGAATACAAAATAAGTGACAATTTCAAAAACAAACAAGTATAGACAGTAGTTTCAAATTCTTAGTAAAGCAGAATTAAACTTCCATTAGGCAATGTAGTCCAGTGTTGAAGAGAAGAGTGGAGTCTTTGCAGCTACCCGAGGGTATGAAGGGTCAGGTGGGAAATCGCAGACAGGTAGAGCGACTTTTGTGTTGCAGGGAAGACCAGTGTAGTTACCTGAAAGAGTAGAGTAGAGAAGGCATGGTGAGGAGATGGTGAAGATGACAGGTGGTCTTGTTAGAAGAAGTGTCCGTGTCCAAGTGCCAAACACTTGTTGCTAGCGTGAAACTTTTTGCAAGGAGTGACCAGCCTAAACCCTCACCAGCCGTCCCAAGAAATGAATTAAATTTATAGTGGGAAGGTGTGTGTGGGGGGGGGGGAGGGAGATTCAAAATATTCAATTAGAAGCTGATAAAACCAAGCTTGTGGGGGGGTGGAGTTTTACAACTGGCCTGGACAGATTGCAGTGCAAGCGGGGGCAACAGAATAAGGTTAAATGTTTGATGTTGTTCAGGGCAGCAGAATACAAAATAAGTGACACTTTCAAAAACAAACAAGTATAGACAGTAGTTTCAAATTCTTAGTAAGGCAGAATAAAACTTCCATTAGGCAATGTAGTCCAGTATTGAAGAGAAGAGTGGAGTCTTTGCAGCTACCAGAGGGTATGAAGAGTCAGGTGGGAAATCGCAGACAGGTAGAGCAACTTTTGTGTTGCAGGGAAGACCAGTGTAGTTACCTGAAAGAGTAGAGCAGAGAAGGCATGGTGAGGAGATGGTGAAGAAGACTGGTGGTCTTGCTAGAAGAAGTGCCCGTGTCCAAGTGCCAAACACTTGTTGCCGGCGTGACACTCTGTGCAAGGAGTGACCAGCCTAAACCCTCGCCAGCCGTCCCAAGAAATGAACTAAATTTATAGTGGGAAGGTGTGTGGGGGGGGGGGAGATTCAAAATTATTCAATTAGAAGCTGATAAAACCAAGCTTGTGCGGGGTGGAGTTTTACAACTGGCCTGGACAGATTGCAGTGCAAGCGGGGGCAACAGAATAAGGTTAAATGTTTGATCTTGTTCAGGGCAGCAGAATACAAAATAAGTAACACTTTCAAAAATAAACAAGTATAGACAGTAGTTTCAAATTCTTAGTAAGGCAGAATTAAACTTCCATTAGGCAATGTAGTCCAGTGTTGAAGAGAAGAGTGGAGTCTTTGCAGCTACCAGAGGGTATGAAGAGTCAGGTGGGAAATCGCAGACAGGTAGATCGACTTTTGTGTTGCAGGGAAGACCAGTCTAGTTACCTGAAAGAGTAGAGCAGAGAAGGCATGGTGAGGAGATGGTGAAGATGACAGGTGGTCTTGTTAGAAGAAGTGTCCGTGTCCAAGTGCCAAACACTTGTTGCCGGCGTGACACTTTGTGCAAGGAGTGACCAGCCTAAACCCTCGCCAGCTGTCCCAAGAAATGAACTAAATTTATAGTGGGAAAGTGTGTGTGGGGGGGGAGATTCAAAATATTCAATTAGAAGCTGATAAAACCAAGCTTGTGGGGGGTGGGGGTTTACAACTGGTCTGTTCAGATTGCAGTGCAAGCGGGGGCAACAGAATAAGGTTAAATGTTTGATCTTGTTCAGGGCAGCAAAATACAAAATAAGTGACACTTTTAAAAACAAACAAGTATAGACAGTAGTTTCAAATTCTTAGTAAGGCAGAATTAAACTTCCATTAGGCAATGTAGTCCAGTGTTGAAGAGAAGAGTGGAGTCTTTGCAGCTACCAGAGGGTATGAAGAGTCAGGTGGGAAATCTCAGACAGGTAGAGCAACTTTTGTGTTGCAGGGAAGAACAGTGTAGTTACCTGAAAGAGTAGAGCAGAGAAGGCATGGTGAGAAGATGGTGAAGAAGACTGGTGGTCTTGTTAGAAGAAGTGCCCGTGTCCAAGTGCCAAACACTTGTTGCCGGCGTGACACTTTGTGCAAGGAGTGACCAGCCTAAACCCTCGCCAGCCGTCCCAAGAAATGAACTAAATTTATAGTGGGAAGCTGTGGGGGGGAGATTCAAAATTATTCAATTAGAAGCTGATAAAACCAAGCTTGTTGGGGGGGGGGGGGGGTTACAACTGGCCTGGACAGATTGTAGTGCAAGCGGGGGCAACAGAATAAGGTTAAATGTTTGATCTTGTTCAGGGCAGCAAAATACAAAATATGTGACACTTTTAAAAACAAACAAGTATAGACAGTAGTTTCAAATTCTTAGTAAGGTAGAATTAAACTTCCATTAGGCAATGTAGTCCAGTGTTGAAGAGAAGAGTGGAGTCTTTGCAGCTACCAGAGGGTATGAAGAGTCAGGTGGGAAATCGCAGACAGGTAGAGCAACTTTTGTGTTGCAGGGAAGACCAGTGTAGTTACCTGAAAGAGTAGAGCAGAGAAGGCATGGTGAGGAGATGGTGAAGAAGACTGGTGGTCTTGCTAGAAGAAGTGCCCGTGTCCAAGTGCCAAACACTTGTTGCCGGCGTGACACTTTGTGCAAGGAGTGACCAGCCTAAACCCTCGCCAGCCGTCCCAAGAAATGAACTAAATTTATAGTGGGAAGGTGTGGGGGGGGGAGATTCAAAATTATTCAATTAGAAGCTGATAAAACCAAGCTTGTGGGGGGGGGGTTACAACTGGCCTGGACAGATTGTAGTGCAAGTGGGGGCAACAGAATAAGGTTAAATGTTTGATCTTGTTCGGGGCAGCAAAATACAAAATATGTGACACTTTTAAAAACAAACAAGTATTGACAGTAGTTTCAAATTCTTAGTAAGGTAGAATTAAACTTCCATTAGGCAATGTAGTCCAGTGTTGAAGAGAAGAGTGGAGTCTTTGCAGCTACCAGAGGGTATGAAGAGGCAGGTGGGAAATCGCAGACAGGTAGAGCGACTTTTGTGTTGCAGGGAAGACCAGTGTAGTTACCTGAAAGAGTAGAGCAGAGAAGGCATGGTGAGGAGATGGTGAAGATGAGAGGTGGTCTTGTTAGAAGAAGTGCCCGTGTCCAAGTGCCAAACACTTGTTGCCGGCGTGACACTTTGTGCAAGGAGTGACCAGCCTAAACCCTCACCAGCCGTCCCAAGAAATGAACTAAATTTATAGTGGGAAGGTGTGGGGGGGGGGGATTCAAAATTATTCAATTAGAAGCTGATAAAACCAAGCTTGTTGGGGGGGGGGTTACAACTGGCCTGGACAGATTGCAGTGCAAGCGGGGGCAACAGAATAAGGTTAAATGTTTGATCTTGTTCAGGGCAGCAGAATACAAAATAAGTGACACTTTTAAAAACAAACAAGTATAGACAGATTCAAATTCTTAGTAAGGCAGAATTAAACTTCCATTAGGCAATGTAGTCCAGTGTTGAAGAGAAGAGTGGAGTCTTTGCAGCTACCAGAGGGTATGAAGAGTCAGGTGGGAAATCGCAGACAGGTAGAGCGACTTTTGTGTTGCAGGAAAGACCAGTGTAGTTACCTGAAAGAGTAGAGCAGAGAAGGCATGGTGAGGAGATGGTGAAGATGACAGGTGGTCTTGTTAGAAGAAGTGTCCGTGTCCAAGTGCCAAACACTTGTTGCCAGCGTGAAACTTTTTGCAAGGAGTGACCAGCCTAAACCCTCACCAGCCGTCCCAAGAAATGAACTAAATTTATAGTGGGAAGGTGTGTGTGGGGGGGGGGGGGGAGATTCAAAATATTCAATTAGAAGCTGATAAAACCAAGCTTGTGGGGGGGTGGAGTTTTACAACTGGCCTGGACAGATTGCAGTGCAAGCGGGGGCAACAGAATAAGGTTAAATGTTTGATGTTGTTCAGGGCAGCAGAATACAAAATAAGTGACACTTTCAAAAACAAACAAGTATAGACAGTAGTTTCAAATTCTTAGTAAGGCAGAATAAAACTTCCATTAGGCAATGTAGTCCAGTGTTGAAGAGAAGAGTGGAGTCTTTGCAGCTACCAGAGGGTATGAAGAGTCAGGTGGGAAATCGCAGACAGGTAGAGCAACTTTTGTGTTGCAGGGAAGACCAGTGTAGTTACCTAAAAGAGTAGAGCAGAGAAGGCATGGTGAGGAGATGGTGAAGAAGACTGGTGGTCTTGCTAGAAGAAGTGCCCGTGTCCAAGTGCCAAACACTTGTTGCCGGCGTGACACTTTGTGCAAGGAGTGACCAGCCTAAACCCTCGCCAGCCGTCCCAAGAAATGAACTAAATTTATAGTGGGAAGGTGTGTGGGGGGGGGGGAGATTCAAAATTATTCAATTAGAAGCTGATAAAACCAAGCTTGTGCGGGGTGGAGTTTTACAACTGGCCTGGACAGATTGCAGTGCAAGCGGGGGCAACAGAATAAGGTTAAATGTTTGATCTTGTTCAGGGCAGCAGAATACAAAATAAGTAACACTTTCAAAAATAAACAAGTATAGACAGTAGTTTCAAATTCTTAGTAAGGTAGAAATAAAACCAAGCTTGTGCGGGGTGGAGTTTTACAACTGGCCTGGACAGATTGCAGTGCAAGCGGGGGCAACAGAATAAGGTTAAATGTTTGATCTTGTTCAGGGCAGCAGAATACAAAATAAGTAACACTTTCAAAAATAAACAAGTATAGACAGTAGTTTCAAATTCTTAGTAAGGTAGAATTAAACTTCCATTAGGCAATGTAGTCCAGTGTTGAAGAGAAGAGTGGAGTCTTTGCAGCTACCAGAGGGTATGAAGAGTCAGGTGGGAAATCGCAGAGAGGTAGAGCAACTTTTGTGTTGCAGGGAAGACCAGTGTAGTTACCTGAAAGAGTAGAGCAGAGAAGGCATGGTGAGGAGATGGTGAAGAAGACTGGTGGTCTTGTTAGAAGAAGTGCCCGTGTCCAAGTGCCAAACACTTGTTGCCGGCGTGACACTTTGTGCAAGGAGTGACCAGCCTAAACCCTCGCCAGCCGTCCCAAGAAATTAACTAAATTTATAGTGGGAAGGTGTGTGTGGGGGGGGGGGGATTCAAAATATTCAATTAGAAGCTGATAAAACCAAGCTTGTGGGGGGTGGGGTTTTACAATTGGCCTGGACAGATTGCAGTGCAAGCCGGGGCAACAGAATAAGGTTAAATGTTTGCTCTTGTTCAGGGCAGCACAATACAAAATAAATGACACTCAAAAACAAACAAGTATAGACAGTAGTTTCAAATTCTTAGTAAGGCAGAATTAAACTTCCATTAGGCAATGTAGTCCAGTGTTGAAGAGAAGAGTGGAGTCTTTGCAGCTACCAGAGGGTATGAAGAGTCAGGTGGGAAATCGCAGACAGGTAGAGCAACTTTTGTGTTGCAGGGAAGACCAGTGTAGTTACCTGAAAGAGTAGAGCAGAGAAGGCATGGTGAGGAGATGGTGAAGAAGACTGGTGGTCTTGTTAGAAGAATTGCCCATGTCCAAGTGCCAAACACTTGTTGCCGGCGTAAAACTTTGTGCAAGGAGTGACCAGCCTAAACCCTCGCCAGCCGTCCCAAGAAATGAACTAAATTTATAGTGGGAAGCTGTGGGGGGGGAGATTCAAAATTATTCAATTAGAAGCTGATAAAACCAAGTTTGTGGGGGGTGGGGTTTTACAACTGGCCTGGACAGATTGCAGTGCAAGCGGGGGCAACAGAATAAGGTTAAATGTTTGATCTTGTTCCGGGCAGCAGAATACAAAATAAGTGACAATTTCAAAAACAAACAAGTATAGACAGTAGTTTCAAATTCTTAGTAAAGCAGAATTAAACTTCCATTAGGCAATGTAGTCCAGTGTTGAAGAGAAGAGTGGAGTCTTTGCAGCTACCCGAGGGTATGAAGGGTCAGGTGGGAAATCGCAGACAGGTAGAGCGACTTTTGTGTTGCAGGGAAGACCAGTGTAGTTACCTGAAAGAGTAGAGCAGAGAAGGCATGGTGAGGAGATGGTGAAGATGACAGGTGGTCTTGTTAGAAGAAGTGCCCGTGTCCAAGTGCCAAACACTTGTTGCCGGCGTGACACTTTGTGCAAGGAGTGACCAGCCTAAACCCTCACCAGCCGTCCCAAGAAATGAACTAAATTTATAGTGGGAAGGTGTGGGGGGGGGATTCAAAATTATTCAATTAGAAGCTGATAAAACCAAGCTTGTGGGGGGGTGGGGTTTTACAACTATCCTGGACAGATTGCAGTGCAAGCGGGGGCAGCAGAATAAGGTTAAATGTTTGATCTTGTTCAGGGCAGCAGAATACAAAATAAGTGACACTTTTAAAAACAAACAAGTATAGACAGTAGTTTCAAATTCTTAGTAAGGCAGAATTAAACTTCCATTAGGCAATGTAGTCCAGTGTTGAAGAGAAGAGTGGAGTCTTTGCAGCTACCAGAGGGTATGAAGAGTCAGGTGGGAAATTGCAGACAGGTAGAGCGACTTTTGTGTTGCAGGGAAGACCAGTGTAGTTACCTGAAAGAGTAGAGCAGAGCAGGCATGGTGAGGAGATGGTGAAGATGACAGGTGGTCTTGTTAGAAGAAGTGCCCGTGTCCAAGTGCCAAACACTTGTTGCCGGCGTGACACTTTGTGCAAGGAGTGACCAGCCTAAACCCTCGCCAGCCGTCCTAGGAAGTTAACTAAATTTATAGTGGGAAGGTGGGGGGGGGATTCAAAATGATTCAATTAGAGTGCGCATGCGCGGGACTTCCGGGAAGACGCTCTGAACGGGAGCTCCGTCGCAGCCGAGCCTTCCGCGGTCCCCAGTCGCTGAAACATCTAGCGGAACCGTCCCCACTACATACCCACAGGTAGAGGAGGTCCGTGGGAACAAATTTATATGCCTAACCGCTCACATCGCTCGGCGGTTAGCAGGAAACTCACCTTCGGCCTGCCTGACCCCACCGCTCCTAAGATGGCGGCCGCGGCCTCTTCACATGCTGACACAGGAGATGGAGACCTCATGGCAGACTTCCCTGAGGAGGAACAGCTCGCCACTACCACACTGGGATCTTCTGTGAGTAGTACCCCCCCCAAGATGGCTCTCCCTAACAGTAAAGACTCCCTTTTTAACAAGGCCTTATCTGATATGCTCCATATCCCCTCACTGCAAGCTCCCGCCCCATCCCCTGCCATGCAACAGGCCGCAAACCTGAACTTGCCCCACCAATCAGACATGGCACAACTTCTGAACTGTTTTTCAGACATGCTGGCCTCAGGCCTGGCCCAAAATGCAGCGCAGATCACCACATCCATAAAGGCCGACTTACAGAGCTTGGGGGCACGCATTGATTTAATTGAACAAGCCGTGGATCAAACTGTTGCGCGCACCAATCAGAATACTGACTGTATTCAATTGCTGCAGGAACAACTTGATACAGCACTAGGGAAGATCGATGACTTGGAAAATCGTAATCGGAGAGGTAACTTCCGCATTCGAGGTATCCCTGAAGCTGTTACTAATGTTCATGACACAGTGAAGCTTTTCATGAAAGAACTTATCCCAGATATCTCTGACCACAAACTAGAGATTGATAGAGCCCACAGAGCGCTGCAGCCTCCCAGACAGGACGGGCTCCCGAGGGATATAGTGGTTAAGCCCCACCATTATGAAACCAAAGAGGAAGTTATGAAAAGATCTCGGAATCTAGACACCTTATCTTTCCAAGGAAACAAGATTCAAATCTTCGCTGACATCTCCAAAACTACAATTCTAAAAAGAAGAGCTTTGAAACCTCTCCTTGAAATCCTCTCACAGAATTCAATTAAATATCGATGGACCTTCCCTTTCCGGCTCCAATTTCAATATAAGGAAAGATCGTATGGGTTTTCTTCATTCCAAGAAGGTGAACACTTACTCCTGCGACTTGGACTCATCTCTCAAGAAGCTTCCCCCCAGGATCCCCCACCCAGGCCAAGTTCCTCAAAGAGACCCCCTCCAGGCAGCCCCATTACTCCCCTCTGGAACAAACAGCAACCGAAGCGCCACCGTGACTCCTTCCCTCCAAGATGAATCCCTCTTTTTACGGCTCTACAAGGATTGTGTGCATATCTTCTCACCTCCAAGTCATACCCTCTGAACGGGGGGTACGTGTATACATTGTATACACCCCATCTGACCGCATATACCCATCAGTGAAAATGGTCGCACTTACCTGATTTTTCTTTACTCATTTCCTTAAAATACAGAGGGGGGTAGACGATCCCGGGATGTGCAATCCCCCTCCCCCCCCTTCCCCTCCACCCTTTTTTTTTTTTTTTTTTTATATATGTATATATTTTTAGACGAATACCCTCGACTTTCATAATGGACCGCACTTTAGGTTATGATGACTTTCGGGAAAGCCAAGGCTTTCCCCCCCCCCCCTCCCATATCCCTACTCCCCCCCCTCCCCCCCCCCCCCCTCCCGATTACTGGAAAGATATCTCCTATGGCAGTAATTGTTTCGTTACTTCTATTTATGGTAGTGATTTAACCAGGTACCTCTTAGAGGTTGAAATTAACTCCTCATTTTTGTTTTCTTTTCTTTTTTTATGAGTATATATTTAAAATTTTGTTGAATTTCAGGTTCTTTAGGTTCCATATTTCCCCAATAGATGGGGAACCGGCGGCTCGGCTGGGCTAGCATCGCCACTCTTTCTGTTGTGACCAG
This sequence comes from Aquarana catesbeiana, assembly GCF_042186555.1. Taxonomy (NCBI): domain Eukaryota; kingdom Metazoa; phylum Chordata; class Amphibia; order Anura; family Ranidae; genus Aquarana; species Aquarana catesbeiana. Next base: position 4,139 of record NW_027362628.1, on the reverse strand, counting down.
GGGAGATCCTCCCACTGGTTACATCAGACTAACAACCTCGGCTGAGGTTGTTCCTGTTTTTTTGAGACCCTTCTGTTTTTGGGTCTCAGACTTGAACTGAACTTTTTAGTCCAGTTCACTGCTTTTCTAGGCTCATACGCCTAGACTCTTGACGTTATCAGTTTGTTTCATATAATGATTCTTCCCTTCTTCCTTCATCTTCTCCTCGCTTTCATCTTTTCCCCTATCTCTTCCTTACCCTTTCCTCTATTTCAGGAAGGTGCACAGGAGACCAGCTTTATCCGGACCAATCCGCTGCGACAACAGGATCTCCCTCCCAGACTCAGCGCTGCATCTTTAGAGAACCGGGTAGGTGCGCACCTAACATACCAGGATCACTCCCACTGTGACTGTGGCTGACACACCTCCTTTACAGAGGGCACTTAAGGTGATCTCTCATAACACCCAAGGGCTTAACTCGCCCGTCAAGAGACGCAAAGCTTTCCAAAGCTACCATTCAAGAGGAGCAGATGTCGTGCTACTACAGGAAACCCATTTTCCCTCAAACTATTCCCCTTCTTTTTTACACAACAAATACCCCACCTTTTTCCTTGCAAACGCTAGCGAGAAAAAAAGAGGAGTAGCCATCCTAATTTCCAAACAGATCCCTTTCTCTCACATTTTAACAGTTAAAGATGACGATGGGAGATATATATTGGTTAAAGGATTGATTGAAGGTAACCCCTACACTATCATCTCATATTATGCCCCTAATAAAGGACAAGCTAAATTCTTCTCCTCCTTACTGGCTAACCTCTCTTCCCACTTTGAGGGTAGGGTGATTATGGGGGGGGACTCCAACATTACATTTGATCAGACCCTAATTAAAGCAGCTCAGGAAATCCCCCGCCTTAAACATCCCCCCAAACAGAGCCTCCAGATTGCCAGACTCTTTCATTCGATAGGCCTCATTGACTCATGGAGGGAACTAAACCCATCATTAAGGGACTATACACACTACTCGGCTCCCCACAAGATATATGCTAGAATCGACCACATTTTCATGTCGAACCCTGATATACACTTAGCTAACCACGCCTCTATCCATGATGTGCCGTGGTCCGACCACTCCCTGGTAATCCTAGGAATATCCAACTCATTGTCCCCACATGGCTCTCGCACATGGCGCCTAAACGAGAAAATATTATCTAACCCTGTCCACTGTAATTTAATAGAAAAGGATATTAAAGAGTATTTCCTATTAAATGACACTGATGACATCTCCCCTACTACTCTCTGGAACGCCCACAAAGCGGTAATCAGAGGGAAATTGATTCAACTAGCGGCCAAATTAAAGCGAGAACGGCAGATGGATATCATAAAGTTAGAGAAAGAATTCAAAAATCTTAGTAGATCTCATAAACTCAACCCCAATTCAAACAATCTCTCTAAACTTGATGCTATTAGACTATCTCTCAACTCAGCCCTTACATCCAACGCAGACAAGCACCTTCATTGGCTCAGCGGCAACTTTTATCTGCGCGCGAACAAATTTGGCCCCCAGTTAGCAGCCAAACTTACTCCGAAACAAAGGTCATTTGCCCTACCCAAAATAAAAACACAATCCGGGTCGCTCACCCAAAACCCAAGTAAAATCCTTAAATCTTTCCAATCCTTCTATGCCAAACTGTACTCCGATGATTGCCCAATCTCTCAACAAAAACTGGATGCATTTCTAGAACAAATCACATTACCTACAATCTCTGAATCTCACCGTTCCATCTTGGAATCCCCATTTCAAGAATCCGAGATCCGAGCAGTCATAAAAGGGTCTAGAAAAGATTCAGCCCCAGGCCCAGATGGTTTCTCAAACCACTATTATAAAACTTTTACAAACGCTCTCTCTCCGTACCTGGTCCGCCTCTTCAACTCCTTAACCAAAACTTCTCAGCTGGACCCTAATGCCAACTTGGCTTTTATCTCGGTCATACCTAAGCCAGGTAAAGACCCTAGCGAAGTCAGTAACTACAGACCTATTTCATTAATTAATAATGATCTAAAACTTATGACAAAAATATTATCCAATAGACTCGCCTCTTTTATAGGCACCTACATACATAAGGACCAGGTGGGGTTCATACCGGGGAGACAGGGACCGGACCAGATACGTAGAGCAATAAATGCAGTCTCCCTAATAAGATCGGGGTGGGACGGGGGACCTCCTCAGGGAGGCCTCCTCCTTTCCATAGATCTCCAAAAAGCGTTTGATACAGTGGCTTGGCCCTATCTCTTCACAATTTTAAGTAAATGGGGTTTTGGCCCAAACTTTATTAATATTTTGAGATCCCTTTACCACCATCCCAAGGCACAGGTGAGATTACAAGGACATCTATCAGATAATTTCTCTATACAGAAGGGAACAAGGCAGGGTTGTCCCCTCTCCCCTCTTCTTTTCGCGATGGCTATCGAATCTTTAGCCATCGCGATTAGACAACACCCTGACATCCATGGGGTTCGTTGTGGACAAAATTCTCACAAATGCGCTCTTTTCGCGGATGATGTCCTCCTGTTCGTCACATCTCCCTTAATCTCCATCCCTAACATTATGCAACTTTTACAAGACTTTGAAGCAGCTTCCGGACTTAGGGTTAATGTCTCCAAATCAGTCGCTCTTAATGTTTCAATTTCTCAAGACATTGTGGACAACCTAAAAAATAAATTTCCATTCTCATGGAATTCCGCATCCATCCCTTATCTTGGCATTAACCTTACGTCTGGTATCGATACACTTTATAAACACAATTTCCCCCCAATGTTCAAAAAGCTCACAGACGACCTGTCCCAATGGTCGCTATATAAGCTCTCGTGGTTAGGTAAAGTGAACGCGGTCAAAATGACACTCCTACCTCGGTTATTATATCTCTTTCGTTCTTTACCCATCCCAGTCCCCAAATCGCACATTCTACGACTACAATAATACGATTTATATGGGATAAAAAAGGCCACAGGTTCTCTAAAGAGGTACTCTTTAGACCCAGAAGAAAGGGAGGATTAGGGGTTCCTAATCTTTGGTGGTATTACCAGGCAGCACAACTGAGCCAATTTTCAACTATTTATATGAAAGGACCCAAACCAGACTGGGTGAGCATGGAGCGAGAGGCGGTCCCAGGATTCACTTTAGACTTCCTGCTATGGAATATCCCCAAAAAACGTCCCCCTATTTTAGCTCCCACATTATCTCATTCAATGAAACTTTGTGACGCTCTTCATAAGCTCAAACCCCTCATCTCTACTTGGCATCCCTTGGCACATATCTTTAGGAATCATAATTTCCCACCTGGATTAGATATTCGAGCCTTCAAATGGTGGCTTGACAAGGGCCTTTATAGAATTGGTCAATTCTTCAATTCCAATGGTCCCCTCACTCTAGCATACTGTATTACCAAACTAGAAATGCCCTCAGCTGAAAAATTCAGATTCTTTCAACTTTCACATTTTTTGAATCAAGTTTGGAAGAGCAATGAGAATCATCTCTCAGTAAAGCCTTATGAACAATGGTGTGCTTCGGCCTCAGACACAAAGGGAGGTATCTCTCTCATCTATTCTTCCCTGGCGGAACCCACGGAAAAGGCAGCGTACATGATGAGCTGGGAGAGGGATCTTGACTTCAGCTGGGATCTGGATAAGTGGCATACTAACTTTGCCCGCTCCTTTAAAGGTATGGTTAACACTTCATTAAACGAAGCAGGGTTGAAAATTCTTACACGCTGGTACCTGGTTCCGTCTCGTCTAGCCAAATTCTTTCCGCAAGTGTCGCCTCTATGCTTTAGAGGCTGCGGTCATGTGGGGACTCTTTTACACACACTATGGGAATGCCCTAAAATCAGAATGTATTGGAACAAGATTTTCTCCCTTATCCGCAGAACATGCGGTTGTACCCTGAAACAAGATCCAATTATTGCATTGCTTAATGGCCCCATCCCTAAGATTTCCAAACATTCCCAGAAGCTGATCCATTTTATTCTAGTAGGGGCCAAAATGACCATCACCCGGTCCTGGAAATCACCGAAAGTGTCCATTCGGCTAGCCAAACAAAAAATCACTTGGATCATGCTGCAAGAAAAAATATCCAACACAATCCTAGATACCCTAGACAAATT
>NW_027362627.1:0-117500 GCF_042186555.1 Aquarana catesbeiana | reverse complement strand
AGTGAAGGGATTGGCAGAGAGGAGCAGCAGTCACGGATCGATTAGTGAGGTGTATTAGTCTAGCAGCAGCATTCATAATAGACTGAAAGGGGGGATAGCCTGCTTAAAGGTAGGCCATTAAGGAGAGAGTTGCAGTAGTTGAGGCGGGAAATAATCAAGGAGTGAATAAGTTGCTTTGTGGTGTCATTAGTCAGGAAGGGTCGAATTCTGGAGATGTTGCGGAGGTTAAGGCGGCAGGATTTAGCCAGTGATTGAATATGGGGGCTGAAGGAGAGGTCAGAGTCAAGGATTACACCTAGCAACCTGGCTTGTGTGGAGGGACCAATGGTTGTGTTGTTGATATTAATGGTGAAGTCACAGGAGGGGGACCGTGAAGGAGGAAATATAACAAGCTCAGTTTTAGAAAGATTAAGTTTGAGGAAGTGGTGTGACATCCATATCGATATGTCATTCAGCAAGTTTGAGATCCGTGAGGAGATAGTGGGGGTGAGTTGAGGAGTGGAGAGATAGATCTGTGTGTCGTCGGCATAGAGGTGGTATTGGAAGCCATGGGAGGTTATCAACTGGCCCAGGGAAGAGGTATAGAGTGAGAAAAGGAGAGGCCCAAGGACGGAGCCTTGGGGTACCCCAACAGAAAGAGGAAGGGGAGCGGAGGAGATGGAGTTGTAAGTGACACTGAGAGTGTGCTGAGATAGGTAGGAGGAGAACCAGGATAATGCAGAATCACGGAGGCCAAGGGAGTGTAATCTGCTGAGGAACAGCAGGTGGTCAACTGTGTCAAAGGCAGCAGAGAGGTCTAAAAGTATGAGTATGGAGTAGCGGCCATTGGTTTTGGCAGTTATTAGGTCATTGGTGAGTTTTAGTAGGGCAGTTTCAGTAGAATGTTGTAGGCGGAAGACAGACTGTAGGGGGTCGAGAAGGTTGCTGTCTGTGAGGTAACGACTCATTTGGTCATGAACAAGGCGTTCGATGAGCTTGGAGGCAAACGGGAGACGGGAGATAGGTCTTAAGTTATTCAAACAGGTGGGGTCTAGTGAGGGTTTATTGAGTATGGGGGTAACCAGTGCATGTTTGAGTGGGGAAGGAAAGGTGCCGGAGGAGAGGGAGAGGTTGAAGATGTGGGTTAGGGAGTTGAGGATAGAGTGGGAAGGTGGTCGCAGTAATTGAGAGGGGGACAGGGTCCAGGGGACATGTAGTGAGGTGGGACATGGAGAGGAGTTAATCAACTTCTTCTTCTGGTAACTGGGCAAAAGGAGGAGGGTATTGAATGTGGTGTTGGACCTGATATGTTGGGTAGGGGAGGAATTTGAATGCTGGATATCTCCTTGCGAATTGTGTTGATTTTGCTATTGAAGTGGTTGGCAATATGTTAAGCGGTAAGCAAGTTGGTGGGTGGGGGCAGTGGGGGGTGAAGTAAGGAATTAAGGGTAGAAAAGAGTTGACGAGGTTTGGATGAGAGGGTTTTGATGAGAGTGTTGTAATAGGTTTGTTTAGCAGTGTGGAGGCAGGCGTTGTATTTGAGAAGGGCAGATTTGTAGAGGGTAAAATCTTGCAGGGATTTAGATTTACGCTAAGCTCGCTCAAGAGCACGGCTGTGTCTCTTAAGACTTCTGGTGTCATCTGTTTGCCAGGGTTGTGGCAGATGGGACCTGGTTCTGCGTGTAGAAAGAGGAGCAAGTACGTCTAGGGAGGATGACAACGTGGTGTTGTAGATGGAAGGGGTTAGGTCTGGGCAGGACAGGGGTGCGATTTTGTCATAAAGGCCATCAGTAGCAGAGTGAAGAAGGGAAGGGTTGAGGTTGCGAAGGTTCCTGCGGGTAGTGGTTTGTGGGTTGGCAGCATGGGATATAGGAGACAAGGAGAGTGTGAAACGGATAAGGTTTTGATCAGAGAGAGGAAAGGGTGCGTTGGAGAGATTGCAGGGAGTGCAGCGATGGGAGAATACAAGGTCGAGAGTGTTGCTGTTGGAGTGAGTGGTGGTTTGTGTCCATTGTGTTAGGTTAAAAGAGGAGGTTAGGTTGAGTAGTTTAGAAGTGGTAGCATTATTAACATTGATTGGAATGTTAAAGTCACCTAGGATGATGGCAGGCACTTCGGATGAGAGAAAATAGGGTAGCCATGCAGAGAAGTCATCCAGAAAGCGTGACACTGGTCCAGGAGGCCGATAAATGACTGCGACCCTCAGACAAGCTGGAGAGAAAAGACGAATGCAGTGCATTTTGAAAGAGCAGGTGGAAAGAGAGGGAGGTGTGGGCAGTACCTGGAAGGTGCATTGTGGGGAGAGGAGAAGTCCGACACCACCTCCTTTTCGTCCACTGGGTCTGGTGGAGTGAGTCCAGAGAAGGCCACTGTGGGACAGTGCAGCTGGAGAGGTAGTATCGAATTCCTGGAGCCAGGTTTCAGTTATAGCAAACAGGTCAAGGGATTTGGAGAAGAAAAGATCATTGACAGAAACTAGTTTGTTGAAGACTGAGTGGGCATTCCAGAGGGCACATGAAAGAGGGGGGCTGACTTGTGGAATCACGGGAATTGAGATGAGAAGGTTGAAGTTACGACTACTGTTGGAAGAGGTAGATGGCCGATCTTGGCGTTGGGAATTGGGTGTGGGAAGGTCGGGGATGGTGCAATGTCCCCAGACATTAGGAGTAGTAGGAGGGTGAAGGTGGTAAGGCGGGAGTGGGATTTATAGGAGGGCAGATGCTGTGGTGGAATGGACGTGGTGATACTGTGTGGGCTTAGAATGAGCAGGAGGTGGTAAGTGGAGTAATATTGAGTGGGCAGAAGAGAGGGAGATATGTAAAGGTTGGGGGCTGGAGAGGGGGGGTAAAGACATGAGAGTTTGAGGAGAGAGGATGTTATAACAAAGATTTGTGTGAGCATTTTAGAGGGTGGGGACAGGCTAATAGAAGGAAGGCTCAGGAAAGTTAGAGAATGAAGTGGAACTTCCTGCAAAATAGCTGTGAAACAATAATGTCTGTACTTACTTTTTTGTAGCAGTGCCTTAGTCAGAGTGCCCGTGTCCAAGTGCCAAACACTTGTTGCCGGCGTGACACTTTGTGCAAGGAGTGACCAGCCTAAACCCTCGCCAGCCGTCCCAAGAAATGAACTAAATTTATAGTGGGGGGGGGAGATTCAAAATTATTCAATTAGAAGCTGATAAAACCAAGTTTGTGGGGGGTGGGGTTTTACAACTGGCCTGAACAGATTTCAGTGCAAGCGGGGGCAACAGAATAAGGTTAAATGTTTGATCTTGTTCAGGGCAGCAGAATACAAAATAAGTGACACTTTCAAAAACAAACAAGTATAGACAGTAGTTTCAAATTCTTAGTAAGGCAGAATTAAACTTCCATTAGGCAATGTAGTCCAGTGTTGAAGAGAAGAGTGGAGTCTTTGCAGCTACCAGAGGGTATGAAGAGTCAGGTGGGAAATCGCAGACAGGTAGAGCGACTTTTGTGTTGCAGGGAAGACCAGTGTAGTTACCTGAAAGTGTAGAGCAGAGAAGGCATGGTGAAGATGACAGGTGGTCTTGTTAGAAGAAGTGCCCGTGTCCAAGTGCCAAACACTTGTTTCCGGCGTGACACTTTGTGCAAGGAGTGACCAGCCTAAACCCTCGCCAGCCGTCCCAAGAAATGAACTAAATTTATAGTGGGAAGGTGTGGGGGAGGGGGGGATTCAAAATTATTCAATTAGAAGCTGATAAAACCAAGCTTGTGGGGGGTGGGGTTTTACAACTGGCCTGGACAGATTGCAGTGCAAGCGGGGGCAACGGAATAAGGTTAAATGTTTGATCTTGTTCAGGGCAGCAGAATACAAAATATGTGACTCTTTCAAAAACAAACAAGTATAGACAGTAGTTTCAAATTCTTAGTAAGGCAGAATTAAACTTCCATTAGGCAATGTAGTCCAGTGTTGAAGAGAAGAGTGGAGTCTTTGCAGCTACCAGAGGGTATGAAGAGTCAGGTGGGAAATCGCAGATAGGTAGAGCGACTTTTGTGTTGCAGGGAAGACCAGTGTAGTTACCTGAAAGAGTAGAGCAGAGAAGGCATGGTGAGGAGATGGTGAAGATGACAGGTGGTCTTGTTAGAAGAAGTGCCCGTGTCCAAGTGCCAAACACTTGTTGCCAGCGTGACACTTTGTGCAAGGAGTGACCAGCCTAAACCCTCGCCAGCCGTCCCAAGAAATGAACTAAATTTATAGTGGGAAGGTGTGGGGGGGGGGGATTCAAAATGATTCAATTAGAAGCTGATAAAACCAAGCTTGTGGGGGGTGGGGTTTTACAACTGGCCTGGACAGATTGCAGTGCAAGCGGGGGCAACGGAATAAGGTTAAATGTTTGATCTTGTTCAGGGCAGCAGAATACAAAATATGTGACACTTTCAAAAACAAACAAGTATAGACAGTAGTTTCAAATTCTTAGTAAGGCAGAATTAAACTTCCATTAGGCAATGTAGTCCAGTGTTGAAGAGAAGAGTGGAGTCTTTGCAGCTACCAGAGGGTATGAAGAGTCATGGTGAAGTGTTAGGGAAATAATTCACCATCTCAGACCGTCCTCGGGCATCAAGGTAATATTTATTGCATATGCAAGAGAAATGAATAGCATTACATCTTCATGCTGTCATCGTCATTTCTAAGGAAAATACTGTGGTACATGTCTTTTTTATAAGCCCTGGACACCCCCCTTTCCTGTCTTAAAACATGCCCAGTCTCATGTATTTTCAACTTTATTCTGGACAGAACAGGAAAGGTGGAAGTGTCTGTTACAGACTGTTATCTTCATCTAACAATGGTTACAGGATACTGACTTGAAAACTCCCCAAGCCAACACAAATATACAGGATATATTCAGAAAACTGCATATCTAAGCATATTATATTGCTGACTCCATTTTATTACTAGTCTTTAACTTATTCCTAGATTCATAGCTTATTTCTAGGCCATGATAAACAAAATGGCGTCTTTCATAACTGACATTTAAAGTATAATTTCTCTAACATCTCCCCCCTTTTATACTAATAATGTCAATAATTCAAATATCCAGTTTCTTTTATTTTTACCAGGTATTATCATTTAGACAGATAAGTCTTTAGCGAGAGTCGTAAATTCATCATCAGGTTCCGAGTATAGTTCCGTGTCGCTCTGGAGTTGCATAGTTTTTGTTAAAGATGTGTCAATCAGTCTTTGAAGAATTCCCCTAATACAGGGAATGCAGCAACATCCACACAATGTAAGAACTGCGGCTGCCATGACAATAGAGATAAGCAAACTTTTTGCAAGATCACCCCATTTACCAAACCATTTTTCAAAGAGTCTCGTCAGGGGGTACTCTACACCAGAGTTCTCAGCTAATTCTTCAGATAGCATTTGTAGGCCTTGTAAGGCCTTGGTGATACTTCCATCAGGTGCCGTATTGTTTGGAATAAAAGTGCAGCAGAAGGTGCCGAACATTTTGCATACCCCGCCCCTTTCTGCCAGCAACATATCCAACGCTATACGGTTCTGCCACGCTGTCAAAGAGGTGGCGTCCAATTGTGCTGCTATACCTTTGATAGCATCTCTGGTGTAATTCACAAACCTCTGCTGGTTGTAGTAGATGTAGTTTATCCAGTCGACGTTCTTGTTGGGCTGGACCCATATGAAGAGTGAGGTGTGTCCTGCTGTTATTTGATTCTGCGCTTTAATTCCATCTGGAACTCCTCATGGAACACCTATATACACTCGGTTGTCAAATGATCCTTGTGGTGTTTCTCGCTTAATTCGTTTAAAAAAGTATTTACCTGGTAGTTTCATTGATTCATCACTCATAGGAACTATATAAAAGGGAAGCAGCAATCGGGTAAGGGCACAACTACCCTCCCATCTAGGTGGCAGTCTGGGTCTTAGTCTCTTATCTTCACACAAACACCAAACATCAGCCAATTGCTGTTTCTGTTCCTGAAACCATTTTAGTTCATACTTAATGTCTGTAGTAAGGGTTGTAATTGCACAGTATTCAGGGGACAGGGTGCCAACATTTGTACCATTACTGTCATTGTTAGAAAAACAAGTAAAATTTCCTGGTAATGCTTGTACTGATGGGGGTATACTTTGCATTTTAGTCTTAGAGTAGCTCTTTTTCTCATTTACACATTCTGACCCAGTAATATTTTATGAAAACATTCTTATTATACAAGTCAAGTCTATTTCCTCTTCAGGGAGAGGAACGGTGGCTAGTTGTGGAATATAATAAGGTTTACCATACAGCATTTCATACGGTGTTAGTCCTTTAGCAGTAGGGGTAATTCTTATACTCAACAATGCCATTGGCAAACACTAAACCCATTTATTTTTCCCTGTTTCCTCCAACAATTTTCTTAGTTTACTCTTTAAGGTACCATTGTCTCTCCACTGTGCCCACAGATTGTGGGTGGTAGACACAGTGTTTTTTTTTTTTGTCAATATTGTACCATTTACCAATTTGTTGTATTGTTCGGTTTACAAAATGGGAGCCATTGTCACTGTAAATCACAGAGGGGATCCCATGAAATGGAATCACCTCTTTAATAAGTACTTTGGCTACTGACTGCCCATTTGGGTGTGTCAGGAAAAGCTTCCACCCACTTTATAAACAACAATAATCATAAAATCCATGCATATCGTGTGAAAGGGATAAGAGGGTTGTGGGAAATGACCTCTTAAGGGTCTTAGGGCACCTTGAGCATGGTATCTGGTACAAAGCGGACATGTGAGGCAAAAATCTCTGGAGTCATTCGTAAACCCATATGTTGTGAACACCTTATTGATCACCTGCACCATCCCTCCTTTTGAGATATGGGCTTGCCCATGGCTCAATAACGCAGCATATCTAAATAGTGATGTAGGTAAGATGGGTTTACCTTCTGTACTTGTGTATATACCATTGACCAGCGTTGCCCTTTAGATAACCACTTTTGTTTTTCACCTGCCGGTGATGTTTTCTGCATTTCTGATAACCATGTTTTATCAATAGCTTTCCGTACCTCACCATTTTCTTGGGGACCTGTATAGTATATGTGTGTTTTTTGCAGTCCTATAGTAGCTTCCCTTGCGGTCTTGTCTGTTAGTGCATTCCCTAGAGTAATTGGATCTGTTCCCTTTCTGTGTGCTGTACATTTACAAATAGCCACTTGTGTTGGTTTCTGTACATTTTCTAGAAGGGCCAGGATAAGATCTCTATGTGAGATTGGTTTACCTGTGGATGTAATCATACCCCTATTTTTCCATTGCTGGGCAAATATGTGTATAGTAGAAAAAGCGTATTGGTTGTCTGTATAAATATTTATTTTCTTCCCTTCCCCTAGACTACAGGCCCTAGATAGGGCAATAATTTCAGCTTGTTGTGTAGAGTAGGAACTGGGAAGGGGTCTGGCTTCAATGACCTGGTCATGCGTTACTATAGCGTATGCCGTTTGATGTACCCCTTTATCGTCCTTTTTACAAGACCCATCAACACAAAAGGTAATGTCAGCATCTAGAAAGGGAACATCCGTGAGATCCTTCCTTACAATCTACAGTCTGATAAAAGGCTTTACTGTAATTGGGAAGGCTAAACATAACCCACAATGAGGTGCTTTACCTTCGTAAATGCATCCTCTGCTTGCACATTCCACTGAATGGAATCTTTTGCAGACATTAGTGAACCATAGATGAGATCAGAAAGAGGCGCCACCTCCATAGCATAATTTGCTATCCATGCTCTACAGACATTTGCCATGCCAAGAAATGACATCATTTCTTTTTTGGTATGTGATTTGGGGACTTGAAGGATGGCCTCTTTTCGGATCTCATGCAAAAGTCTACCTTCTTGAGATAAAATGTAACCCAGGCATTTCACCTTTTCTTTCCACAGTTGTAATTAGTCTTTGCTGACCTTTTGACCTTGGTCTGCGAGGAAATGCATCAGAACCATGGTAATTTTACATACATTACTACCAGAATGTCATCCACATACAAGAGAATTTAACTCACACTGGGAGGTACAAACCAAGACAAATTATTGGACATTCTTTGTGAGAAGGTAGTGGGACTTTCACAATATCCCTGGGATAACCTAGTGTATGTGTACCTCTTTTTTTTCCGTGTACATAAATGCAACCCAGAACTGACTGTCTTTGTGTAAGGGAATGGAAAAGAAGGATTACTGTTTTCAATAACAGAAAATACCTCGTTCTCTGGGTAGAGCTCGTTCAGGAGGACATGCATGTCTGGGACCACCGGGGCCCTCGGTAATACAGCCCCATTGACTGCCTGTAAATCCTGCACGAGTCTCCACCCATCTTTCTCTCCCTTATGCCTCCTATACCTCTGAATCCCTCTGGATTTTAGTTTCTCATCTGTCAGTTGGACCCAGTTCGTGATAAGTTCTCCTAGCTCATGCCATGATACCTTGGGGTTCCGGGTGACCGAAACATGAGGTACAGTATCCTGCCTGTATATTTGCAGAATAGGCTATGGTAGGAGACAAGTAGCCACGCTATTTCCTTCCTTATCACAGTACAGACATTTTACTTCACTAACTTGTAGAGAGCATTTACAGAATTACGAGGAGACTGAATTCTCCCGACTGTTCTTTCATCCTATCAAAACATTTAATATTTCAGTCCTTGATCCAAGGGTATTTATGTGCCTGCTCAGGATTAATACAACATATGAGGCTGGTATGAACACTGCGGTCCGCCAAATGTCCTCTATTTGTTACCTGGAAATCTATCAGGCCACACCCTTGTATCAGGGGGGGGTTCTTTATCTGGAAGTATTTTTGATCCAAGGGTATTTATATGCCTGGAAAGCTATCAGGCCACACCCTTGTATCAACGGGGGGTTCTTTATCTGGAATTATTTTTTATCCAAGGGTATTTATATGCCTAGAAATCTATCAGGCCACACCCTTGTATCAACAGGGGCTTCTTTAGGTTTTGATCTAGGAGTATTTATGTGTCCCCAAGGGATTTTCTGCAGTTTACAAGGCTGTAGGATCTAAGATCCAATCGACAAATTTCCTTTATCTGCATCCGGATATTAGTATGGGACCATACCCCTATATCAAAAGACAATTAACCAGAAGAAACAAACAAGAACACACAAGAGAGAACACCCGCAGTGCTCCACTGCCGCCAGGTCGCCCTGAGCGCGTCTTCCCAAAACGCGGGCTAGTCACTAGGTCTGCCCATCCAGGATGGCCACAGACGGATCTATATGGGGAATACGTGACCACTTATTTCCCCTCAACAAGAGTAAAGCAGATAGGACAGAAACAGATAAACATTCAATCAATCTCTATATTGTATGTATATATTCAGATCCCTTATTCATCAAATTCCTAATCAAGTCTAACACAAAAGGTTAATAATAAAATAAAAATAAAAATCTTACCTTGTCCCGAGAGCGGTCTCTTGTGCTGATCCGGTAAGTCGCTGCCCGGGAGGCACTAGTTCAGCGGACCGGCCTCTTTTTAACATCTAATTTAAGACGGAGGACTTACAGTTTTGCCGTACGGTCATCGGTCACTGTTGGCCAGTGCTTCTCGGGGGACTCCCGGCTCCTCGAAGGACCAAATTGTTAGGGAAATAATTCACCATCTCAGACCGTCCTCGGGCATCAAGGTAATATTTATTGCATATGCAAGAGAAATGAATAGCATTACATCTTCATGCTGTCATCGTCATTTCTAAGGAAAATACTGTGGTACATGTCTTTTTTATAAGCCCTGGACACCCCCCTTTCCTGTCTTAAAACATGCCCAGTCTCATGTATTTTCAACTTTATTCTGGACAGAACAGGAAAGGTGGAAGTGTCTGTTACAGACTGTTATCTTCATCTAACAATGGTTACAGGATACTGACTTGAAAACTCCCCAAGCCAACACAAAAATACAGGATATATTCAGAAAACTGCATATTTAAGCATATTATATTGCTGACTCCATTTTATTACTAGTCTTTAACTTATTCCTAGATTTATAGCTTATTTCTAGGCCATGATAAACAAAATGGCGTCTTTCATAACTGACATTTAAAGTATAATTTCTCTAACATGAAGATGACAGGTGGTCTTGTTAGAAGAAGTGCCCGTGTCCAAGTGCCAAACACTTGTTGCCGGCGTGACACTTTGTGCAAGGAGTGACCAGCCTAAACCCTCGCCAGCCGTTCCAAGAAATTAACTAAATTTATAGTGGGAAGGTGTGGGGGAGATTCAAAATGATTCAATTAGAAGCTGATAAAACCAAGCTTGTGGGGGGTGGGGTTTTACAACTGGCCTGGACAGATTGCAGTGCAAGCGGGGGCAACAGAATAAGGTTAAATGTTTGATCTTGTTCAGGGCAGCAGAATACAAAATAAGTAACACTTTCAAAAACAAACAAGTATAGACAGTAGTTTCAAATTCTTAGTAAGGCAGAATTAAACTTCCATTAGGCAATGTAGTCCAGTGTTGAAGAGAAGAGTGGAGTCTTTGCAGCTACCAGAGGGTATGAAGAGTCAGGTGGGAAATCGCAGACAGGTAGAGCGACTTTTGTGTTGCAGGGAAGACCAGTGTAGTTACCTGAAAGAGTAGAGCAGAGAAGGCATGGTGAGGAGATGGTGAAGATGACAGGTGGTCTTGTTAGAAGAAGTGCCCATGTCCAAGTGCCAAACACTTGTTGCCGGCGTGACACTTTGTGCAAGGAGTGACCAGCCTAAACCCTCGCCAGCCGTCCCAAGAAATGAACTAAATTTATAGTGGGAAGGTGTGGGGGGGGGGGGGGAGATTCAAAATGATTCAATTAGAAGCTGATAAAACCAAGCTTGTGGGGGGTGGGGTTTTACAACTGGCCTGGACAGATTGCAGTGCAAGCAGGGGCAACAGAATAAGGTTAAATGTTTGATCTTGTTCAGGGCAGCAGAATACAAAATAAGTAACACTTTCAAAAACAAACAAGTATAGACAGTAGTTTCAAATTCTTAGTAAGGCTGAATTAAACTTCCATTAGTCAATGTAGTCCAGTGTTTAAGAGAAGAGTGGAGTCTTTGCAGCTACCAGAGGGTATGAAGAGTCAGGTGGGAAATCACAGACAGGTAGAGCGACTTTTGTGTTGCAGGGAAGACCAGTGTAGTTACCTGAAAGTGTAGAGCAGAGAAGGCATGGTGAGGAGATGGTGAAGATGACAGGTGGTCTTGTTAGAAGAAGTGCCCGTGTCCAAGTGCCAAACACTTGTTGCCGGCGTGACACTTTGTGCAAGGAGTGACCAGCCTAAACCCTCGCCAGCCGTCCCAAGAAATGAACTAAATTTATAGTGGGAAGGTGGGGGGGGAGAGATTCAAAATGATTCAATTAGAAGCTGATAAAACCAAGCTTGTGGGGGGTGGGGTTTTACAATTGGCCTGGACAGATTGCAGTGCAAGCGGGGGCAACAGAATAAGGTTAAATGTTTGATCTTGTTCAGGGCAGCAGAATACAAAATATGTGACACTTTCAAAAACAAACAAGTATAGACAGTAATTTCAAATTCTTAGTAAGGCAGAATTAAACTTCCATTAGGCAATGTAGTCCAGTGTTGAAGAGAAGAGTGGAGTCTTTGCAGCTACCAGAGGGTATGAAGAGTCAGGTGGGAAATTGCAGACAGGTAGAGCGACTTTTGTGTTGCAGGGAAGACCAGTGTAGTTACCTGAAAGAGTAGAGCAGAGAAGGCATGGTGAGGAGATGGTGAAGATGACAGGTGGTCTTGTTAGAAGAAGTGTCCGTGTCCAAGTGCCAAACACTTGTTTCCGGCGTGACACTTTGTGCAAGGAGTGACCAGCCTAAACCCTCGCCAGCCGTCCCAAGAAATGAACTAAATTTATAGTGGGAAGGTGTGGGGGGGGGGGGGAGATTCAAAATTATTCAATTAGAAGCTGATAAAACCAAGTTTGTGGGGGGTGGGGTTTTACAATTGGCCTGGACATATTGCATTGCAAGCGGGGGCAACAGAATAAGGTTAAATGTTTGATCTTGTTCAGGGCAGCAGAATACAAAATAAGTGACACTTTCAAAAACAAACAAGTATAGACAGTAGTTTCAAATTCTTAGTAAGGCAGAATTAAACTTCTGTTAGGCAATGTAGTCCAGTGTTGAAGAGAAGAGTGGAGTCTTTGCAGCTACCAGAGGGTATGAAGAGTCAGCTGGGAAATCGCAGACAGGTGGAGCGACTTTTGTGTTGCAGGGAAGACCAGTGTAGTTACCTGAAAGATAGAGCAGAGAAGGCATGGTGAGGAGTTTATGAAGATGACAGGTGGTCTTGTTAGAAGAAGTGCCCGTGTCCAAGTGCCAAACACTTGTTGCCGGCGTGACACTTTGTGCAAGGAGTGACCAGCCTAAACCCTCGCCAACCGTCCCAAGAAATGAACTAAATTTATAGTGGGAAGGTGTGGGGGATTCAAAATGATTCAATTAGAAGCTGATAAAATCAAGCTTGTGGGGGGTGGGGTTTTACAACTGGCCTGGACAGATTGCAGTGCAAGCGGGGTATTAGGTGCAGTATTTCAACTTAACTGCTTCTAGTTTATATTGCTTTGCCAAATTAGCTCTCAAAGAAGTAAGACACAGAATATAGGTTTCTGTATATCAGATCCGAGCCTTAAAGGTCCCGTACTGTCAAGTGAACCTGTCGGCTCTTTATTGGGGCTTTTTATAAGGCTTGTTACAGAAGCATCAGTTTAAGCAAATTTCCATATAAGGTAACAAGCAGTATAATTTCAACATACATGACGCTGGACTTACACATCTGGAAAGACTTAAGCTACGTCTTACAACTGACACGCACACATTATACAGAAAAATGGAAAACAACTTAAGTAGAACTCTACTCCATTATTTCCAACCTTATCAATTTCCCCCTTTGACATCATCCCCTCCACGATTCTGGTTCCTTGCAAACAAGTGAACAGCCGATACTTCAAAGAGTGCTATCCCTGACCGCGGGTTGTCAGAGGAGGATAAGTCTTCTTTATTTACCCTCATCCCTCAAATCCATACCTGCATCTTATAAGCAAAGAGAATAGAAAAGGGGTGATGTCAAGTTACCCTTTTTGTCATTAGAGTTCCTAATACCTTTCTCTTTCTATTCTGTCTGTTCGTGCCTTAATCTTCCTATATAAGCAACAGTTTATCATGGTAAGCAGTACAAAAACTAAAATCAGAATAAGTATCGAATTGAGCATCCAATTAAAAATTGCCGTAGCAGTGAGTGATCATCCAGCAAATACATCATACCAATGATGTGTTGTTTCATCTCTTATTTGTGAGGATAAATGTATTAATTTCCCTTTATCTATAACCGCAGATATTAGATTATTTTGAAGGGTATGTTCTTGTGTCTCTATGTGTTTTCTAAGTATTTCGGACTCATTTAAGATTTGCCGTAAGAGCTCTAATGATATTATAAAAGGAGTAGTATCAGTAAGATTATCTACCGTCCATTCTAGATTAAATATTCTATGTGCATCTGGTTCAAAAAGGAAAGTGTCATTTTGCCATTTAAGCATTTTAACATTCTTTACGCATCCTGAAAAAGGGGCCGTTTTATTTAAACTTTCCATCGTTTCCTGATCATTTGTAACTAAACAAATATGTTGTGGTCCTATCTCCATAAATCTGTTTCCTACACCTACTGGTAATCTCTGAAACTTACATATGTTAGATTGATGTTTCAATAAGCAAAGTTCATAGACTGGAGAACTTCTTCCACAGACTATTCCCTTATTAGTTTTAACACATAAACTTAGATCATGAGTCATGTTTTGTGTATCTACATAGTGTCCATAAACCTCAGGATACCAAAATTCAGGTAGATCCTTTCCTATCAGGAGTAGCATCACTATTAACTTACACATTACCTGGACCTCCTCCACTTTGTATACATCAAACCTTCCAGCACACCATCTTTCCTCACATTCAACTTCTTTTCCTGGTACTTCAAACCATGTACTTTCTAAATTTAAACCCTTAAAATAGTTCATCCAAGTGCGATTTGAATGTGATAAGATAGTGTAGAAAAAGCACATTAAGTAATGTTTATGAACTCCTGATTTGCTTTCCACAACTCCAGACTAACTAGTGCTGTGTGATTAACCATAATATTGAGATATTTAGTTAATTGTACCTGGCTAATTTGTGTTTCGAATGTTGTAGGTAACCATTTACTTGTGATTATTAAACTATCAGCTATGTGACTTCCTGCACATTTCCACTTATTTTGTATAATTTCCATCTGTATCCCATTCATTATTCCCATTCCAGTTCCTGCAGCTCCCAGAACTGTATCATACCATTCTCGGCGATACCTACATTCTGGTAGCTGGGGAAAAGTTACATTGAATTTGATTTTTGTTTTCTGTTGTGATACCGAAACATTTATGCAAGATCTAGGAATAGGAATTAATACAGAGGATTCGAAGATGGTGGGTAGAGCGTCTTCTATCTTTATATTGAAACCATAATGTTTCCATTATATATATATCCTCCTGTTGTGTTTTCCCATTTCCTTACTGGTACAAAATACCATTCGTAGTAATGATATTGTGTTATACTCTTATCCTGATTTACCCATCTAAGATCAGTACTATTTTCATGAACTGTTACATTGATACCCAGAGTCCATGTATAAACAAACATTTGAAAACATTCAAGCACTATTATCATAGTTAGAAGGATCTTCATTCTGTTTCTCTCGGTTCAAGACTCTTTTTGCAGTGTGATGCGTGGATCCAGGCTGCTTTTCCTTCCAATTTCACTGAAGTGGCTGTGGTCAAAAGCACTTGATAAAGACCTTCAAATCTAGGTTCCAATGTCTTTCTGGTGTGTTTCTTAACATATACATAATCTCCTGGTAGCAGTGTATGTGTACCTGCTATTGAGTTAGGGTCTGGAAGAGAAGAATACACACTTTTGTGGATCTTAGTTAGACGTTGTTGTAATTGTATCACATATGCAGTCAAATTATCACATTGCAATTGCATACTCTGTGGAAAGTATAGACCTAATCTAGGTGCATTCCCAAAAAGTATTTCATATGGGGATAATCCTGTTTTCCCTGTTGGAGTGTATCTTATGGAGAACAAAACCAAAGGCAAGCATTCTGGCCATGTCTTGTTTAACTCTTGCATAGCTTTTTGTATTTTCAACTTTATTGTCCCATTTACTCTTTCCACTGATCCTGAACTCTGTGGATGATAAGGGGTGTGGAAACTTTGTTGAACCCCTAGCATGGTCATCACATTCTGCATGATTTCTCCTGTAAAGTGTATCCCCCTATCTGATTCTATGGTTTCAGGAAGACCAAACCTAGGTATTAACTCAGTGATCAGTTTCTTGGCTGTGGCTTTTGCTATAGCTGATTTTACTGGATAACTTTCGGGCCAACCTGAGAATAAATCGATACACACGAGGACAAATTCAAAGGGGCCGCTCTTAGGCATTTGTATGTAGTCAATTTGCAGTCTCTGAAAGGGGAATTGGGCCAGAACCTGGTGTTTTCGTGGGGTTTTTACTCTCTGTCCTGGGTTATTCAGGAGACAGATTTGGCAGGCTGCACAGTAGTTTCTTGCAGTACTACTGAATCCAGGGGCGAGCCATCCTTGGTTCACAATCCTATACATGGAATTGGAACTGACGTGTGTGGGTAGGTGAACTGCTGCTGCCATTGCTGGGTACAGAGAGGCAGGTAGGCATACTTTGCCTCCTTCCCTCCATACATTGTCAAAGTCTGGTGCTGCTCCCATCCTGACCCACTTATCTTTCTCGCTCTCCCCTGCTTGCTCCTGTAATTTACTCAACTGCTGCCATGTTGGTTCTAGGATACTCACCTCTACCGCTGCTAAGGTCTCAGGGCTTCCTTCCCCTAGAGCTGCCTGTTTTGCAGTCAAATCTGCAAATGCATTTCCTTTTGCCTTAATTGTTTTTGCGCTCGTGTGTGCCGCTATCTTCATAATGGACACTCGTTTAACCTTTTGAAGATTGTTCAGGACTCTCTTAATCCCTTCTCCATGTTTTACAGGTGTACCTGCTGCTGTCAGATAACCTCTAGCCCTCCATATGTGGCCATAATCATGCGCTACACCATAAGCGTAGGCAGAGTCAGTGTAAATATTCCCTTCTCATCCTCTTAAGTATTCTAGGGCTTGTTCTAAAGCTTTTAATTCTGCTTCTTGTGCTGACATATGGGCTGGTAAGGGCTGTGCTTCAATTACCTGTGTATCAGCCACTACAGCATACCCTGTGTGATATTTACCCTTGTCATCAGCAAACCTACTACCATCTATGTACAAAGTGTGCTCAGCATTTAAAATTGGTGTATCTGTAACATGTACCTTTAAGAAAAAATGTACTCTGTCTTAATTAACACCAGATGTTCCTTCTAACTAGAATGACTCTATTGTAGGGATGTTTAACCCTTTCAACTCTGAAAATACACTATATATGAGTGTAAAAAATGATGTGTAAAAAATATCCCATCTTGATATAATAAACATGTCCTGTCACATAAAAATGATATATAAAAACTGCAACATATCTGATGGATAAATTATTTCATCAGTAGTCAAAAAAAACTAAAAAGTCCATTGTTTTTAGAATGTCCTCTCTTATCAGAGGTTCTCGAGAATTTTTTCTTCTTCCTCTTCTTCTTCCTTATTAGCACTATTATTCCCCCTTGCCAAATCTGGTGACTGAAGAGGCAAAAAGGTGGCCAAATTTAAAGTTGTACAGCGCTGAAAAGTGACATTTGAAGGTAAAAGTAAAGTACACTGTAACCTTAATTACCTAGCCATTGAAATGTGTTTGGGCTAAACTTGAGACAAGATTGCATGTATGTCATGTGTGGTGTGCACTACAACTGGATTGTCTAGAACAATTTCTGATGACTTATCTAAGATTATCGACACCGCTGCTACCGCCCGTACACAGGACGGTGAACCTCTGGACACTGGATCTAATGCTGCTGAAAAGTAAGCATATACGGTACAATTTTCAAACAATCGTATAATGGCTGCATCAAAGCGCTAGCATGTGGTATCCATTGTCTACAATATGACACAATACCTAAAAACATACGCAATTGTTTGAAATTCCCTTTATCACTTGAACCCTCTCCTCAGTGAGATGTCTTGTACCCCGTGATATACAATCTCCCAAAAAGATAACTTTTTTTCTGACACACTTGCAACTTTTTCTTATTAATCTTGCAACCTTTTTCTGCCAAAAATCGCAACAAATTAAGGGTGGTATGCAGGCTTTCAGTCTTTCACTTATCTGTGGAATTAATCCTTCTATAAACTGTCTATTGAAGGCTCAGATCGTGACTGGCAGAGCCAAATCCAATCCCTCATCTGCCATCATACTTTCCATAGATAAGTAAAATTCCAATACAGCCTGTCCTGGCATTTGTTTCATGAGTGATATGGACCCCCTCTCCTGTTGTTTTGCCTGACAGAAAGCTTCTAATCTAGCAATAAAAGGGACCCTTGAGTCTATGTGTCTGACGTCCTGTCTCTAGATTGCCATCCCCCCTCAGCTCAGTCTGCAGGTCAGTCATAAACTGGTTAAACAGGGTCAGAGTCATTTTATGTCTGCATAAATCCTCCCCATCCTGCCAGGTTGCTTCATGTGTATTCATTAACTGTGTCACAAAACTACAGAAAGCAGCTGGCTTTGCTATAATGCGTGTATCAGTGCGTACGGGGGCTACAGTTTCTGAATGAGATTTTTGTACACTACAAAACTGACAAACCCATCCTCTACCCTCAAGTACAGGATATATCTTCTGTAGTTTACGTTCTATGTCAGTATATGGGGGTGGGATGGTTGAACTAAGATTATTTAAAATTTCAACTTTTTTTTGTTCTTCTGTCTTTCATAGCCCAACCATCACAATCTGGATTATATTTCCACCCCTCTTCTTTCGCTCTATTTGAGACTTTAATTAAGCATTGAACCTGACGCATCCATTGCTTCTCTAACACCTCTCCTTGTCTGTCCCTTTTTATTTCAATCCATACATCCGGGTCTAAACCCGCTGCTCCTTTCACCTTAAATTTACGAAGGACATCCTTTAAGTCCTATGCTTCATCTTTCCCATAGATGTTCTTAATTATCTGTGGCACCGTATAATGCACCACAATTCCCTGACGGGGTTTCGTGTTCTGCTGGCCCATTCTGACAGTCCGTGCCTAGGTAGCGTGTGGGACACTTAGTGTACAGTACTAAATACTAAAAAAGCTACACTAGTTCCTCGTTGCCTTCCTCCTAGGGTGCCAGAATACTAAAAACCTCTCCGGATGAGATTTCTGAAATCGAATTACTTTATATGCTAGCCAACTCACAAATATTATGACCAGAATGGCAGCTACAACGTATACAAGCATTCCTTTAAGTGACCAGGTATCCGACTAGATCTCCGGGCTTTATGGAGACCTTATTCCCCCCCTGTATCTGGGATCCCTCTCATACACTCTTATCCCTGCTTTATGGAGCAGACAGGGCTTATACTTTCAACCCGTCTATGGTTTATGAATTAAATTGAATATCAAACTTAAGCGTCAGACCCCCCGAAAGGCACATTCCGTTGCTCATTAGGATGATATTCTTTCAATTCATACCAACCTTGGCAAGGCTCATTCACTTTCTCAACAAGACAGACAAGACAACAAACAACAAATAATTCCAGCAATATAAACCAAAATATGCAGTAATTTTAGACTCACCACTACAGAGGCTGGTGTTTTAAAATCAGGAGAACCGTAACTGACAGAACGGATAGGCACAAATCAGGGGAGCACAGAATATAAGAAAAATAAAGCTTTTTCTTACCTGCGCAGGTTTTCAATCTGTGGTTCCCGAAATGCCTGTCCTTTTGTTCCGTCAGTCCAATTCATCCACCTCTTGTAGTATCATCGGTGTGTCCCTGTTCGGGCGCCAGAATGTTAGGTGCAGTATTTCAACTTAACTGCTTCTAGTTTATATTGCTTTGCCAAATTAGCTCTCAAAGAACTAAGACACAGAATATAGGTTTCTGTATATCAGATCCGAGCCTTAAAGGTCCCGTACTGTCAACTGAACCTGTCGGCTCTTTATTGGGGCTTGGGGCAACAGAATAAGGTTAAATGATTGATCTTGTTCAGGGCAGCAGAATACAAAATAAGTGACACTTTCAAAAACAAACAAGAATAGACAGTAGTTTCAAATTCTTAGTAAGGCAGAATTAAACTTCCATTAGGCAATGAAGTCCAGTGTTGAAGAGAAGAGTGGAGTCTTTGCAGCTACCAGAGGGTATGAAGAGTCAGGTGGGAAATCGCAGGCGGGTAGAGCGACTTTTGTGTTGCAGGAAAGACCAGTGTAGTTACCTGAAAGAGTAGAGCAGAGAAGGCATGGTGAGGAGATGGTGAAGATGACAGGTGGTCTTGTTAGAAGAAGTGCCCGTGTCCAAGTGCCAAACACTTGTTGCCGGCGTGACACTTTGTGCAAGGAGTGACCAGCCTAAACCCTCGCCAGCCGTCCCAAGAAATGAACTAAATTTATAGTGGGAAGGTGTGGGGGATTCAAAATGATTCAATTAGAAGCTGATAAAACCAAGCTTGTGGGGGGTGGGGTTTTACAACTGGCCTGGACAGATTGCAGTGCAAGCGGGGGCAACAGAATAAGGTTAAATGTTTGATCTTGTTCAGGGCAGCAGAATACAAAATAAGTGACACTTTCAAAAAACAAACGAGTATAGACAATATTTTCAAATTCTTAGTAAGGCAGAATTAAACTTCCATTAGGCAATGTAGTCCAGTGTTGAAGAGAAGAGTGGAGTCTTTGCAGCTACCAGAGGGTATGAAGAGTCAGCTGGGAAAACGCAGACAGGTAGAGCGACTTTTGTGTTGCAGGGAAGACCAGTGTAGTTACCTGAAAGAGTAGAGCAGAGAAGGCATGGTGAGGAGATGGTGAAGATGGCAGGTGGTCTTGTTAGAAGAAGTGCCCGTGTCCAAGTTCCAAACACTTGTTGCCGGCGTGACACTTTGTGCAAGGAGTGACCAGCCTAAACCCTCGCCAGCCGTCCCAAGAAATGAATTCAATTTATAGTGGGAAGGTGTGGGGGAGATTCAAAATTATTCAATTAGAAGCTGATAAAACCAAGCTTGTGGGGGGTGGGGTTTTACAACTGGCCTGGACAGATTGCAGTGCAAGCGGGGGCAACAGAATAAGATTAAATGATATATGAAAAAAATGCGCCGCGCCTAGGGGTGTAACTGAATAACTGTAAATCTAAGTACAAATCATAGATAATAAAGCGTGCAAATCAAATAGAGCCTAAAGCTCTGATCACTTACTAAGATCACCTGCTGTGTGAATCCTAAAGCTCTGATCACTTACTAAAATCACCTGCTGTGTGAATCCTATGACCAAACACACTAAAAAATATCTAGTGCAATAAATCACAAAGTGCAATGTGCATAGAAAAACGTAATAAGATAAATATACAATCCACAGTGATTAAAATATAATCATTCCTAATAAGGTGTATATGCTAAAAAATGTTACACATATGTAGATCCACTGTGATTAAAATGAAAAAGAAAAAAAATTAAATAAAACAATATATATATTCGTAAAACACAAACAGAGTAAATCAATCACATGCGTGGGCGAATTGAAACTATAATCGCCCTAAAAAAGGTGTTCAAATCACATCCGTGAAAAAATCTTCCAATCCAGTAACATAAAGTGACCAAGTTCAAATAAAAGTCAGTGTAATGGTGATGGTTCAAAGAAAAAGTTCCAGTTTTGAATCAAACGTGCCCAAAGAAAAACATGCTGTGAAGTGCCTTGGTGACCCCCAATGTGATTGCGCTCACCTTGGAGCGTGTGACACAGGTTTTAATTGTGTCAATACACGCTTTTGGAGCCACCCCTGGGCTCAGTATTAGGTACAGCTGATTCCCACACTGGATTCTTTATGGCTCCACTCACATCAGACCATATAAAAGAAAAAGGCTAATATAGTATAATACCGTAGGATACTTTTATTAAAATCACATCCAATCCCCACATGGGGTACTCACATTTATAAGGTGCTCATGTGCACCAAACATAACATAGGAAAAAACGGCTGTGCGGCGTGCTGCGGGGTGTGAGAGCTCCACAACCCAGATCCCCCTGATGAAGACACGTGACTCCCTGTGTCGAAGACGCGTAGGGGAGGGGCCAGGATGGAGCGATCAGCACAGAGCTGGGTTGTGGAGCTCTCACACCCCGCAGCACGCCGCACAGCCGTTTTTTCCTATGTTATGTTTGGTGCACATGAGCACCTTATAAATGTGAGTACCCCATGTGGGGATTGGATGTGATTTTAATAAAAGTATCCTACGGTATTATACTATATTAGCCTTTTTCTTTTATATGGTCTGATGTGAGTGGAGCCATAAAGAATCCAGTGTGGGAATCAGCTGTACCTAATACTGAGCCCAGGGGTGGCTCCAAAAGCGTGTATTGACACAATTAAAACCTGTGTCACACGCTCCAAGGTGAGCGCAATCACATTGGGGGTCACCAAGGCACTTCACAGCATGTTTTTCTTTGGGCACGTTTGATTCAAAACTGGAACTTTTTCTTTGAACCATCACCATTACACTGACTTTTATTTGAACTTGGTCACTTTATGTTACTGGATTGGAAGATTTTTTCACGGATGTGATTTGAACACCTTTATTAGGGCGATTATAGTTTCAATTCGCCCACGCATGTGATTGATTTACTCTGTTTGTGTTTTACGAAAATATATATTGTTTTATTTAATTTTTTTTTCTTTTTCATTTTAATCACAGTGGATCTACATATGTGTAACATTTTTTAGCATATACACCTTATTAGGAATGATTATATTTTAATCACTGTGGATTGTATATTTATCTTATTACGTTTTTCTATGCACATTGCACTTTGTGATTTATTGCACTAGATATTTTTTAGTGTGTTTGGTCATAGAATTCACACAGCAGGTGATTTTAGTAAGTGATCAGAGCTTTAGGATTCACACAGCAGGTGATCTTAGTAAGTGATCAGAGCTTTAGGCTCTATTTGATTTGCACGCTTTATTATCTATGATTTGTACTTAGATTTACAATTATTCAGTTACACCCCTAGGCGCGGCGCATTTTTTTTCATATATCATTTATCGCACGGTCATGAATACGTGATCTGCGCCTGCAGCCGGGTAGCTGTTTGGTTGAATTTCCATTAAGGCACTGGATAATTGTGGCTCGCAAGATTTTTTTCCAGAATAAGATTAAATGTTTGATCTTGTGCAGGGCAGCAGAATACAAAATAAGTGACACTTTCAAAAACAAACAAGTATAGACAGTAGTTTCAAATTCTTAGTAAGGCAGAATTAAACTTCCATTAGGCAATGTAGTCCAGTGTTGAAGAGAAGAGTGGAGTCTTTGCAGCTACCAGAGGGTATGAAGAGTCAGGTGGGAAATCGCAGACAGGTAGAGTGACTTTTGTGTTGCAGGGAAGACCAGTGTAGTTACCTGAAAGAGTAGAGCAGAGAAGGCATGGTGAGGAGATGGTGAAGATGACAGGTGGTCTTGTTAGAAGAAGTGCCCGTGTCCAAGTGCCAAACACTTGTTGCCGGCGTGACACTTTGTGCAAGGAGTGACCAGCCTAAACCCTGGCCAGCCGTCCCAAGAAATGAACTAAATTTATAGTGGGAAGGTGTGGGGGGGGGGGATTCAAAATTATTCAATTGGAAGCTGATAAAACCAAGCTTGTGGAGGGTGGGGTTTTACAACTGGCCTGGACAGATTGCAGTGCAAGCGGGGGCAACAGAATAAGGTTAAATGTTTGATCTTGTTCAGGGCAGCAGAATACAAAATAAGTGACACTTTCAAAAACAAACAAGTATAGACAGTAGTTTCAAATTCTTAGTAAGGCAGAATTAAACTTCCATTAGGCAATGTAGTCCAGTGTCGAAGAGAAGAGTGGAGTCTTTGCAGCTACCAGAGGGTATGAAGAGTCAGATGGGAAATCGCAGACAGGTAGAGCGACTTTTGTGTTGCAGGGAAGACCAGTGTAGTTACCTGAAAGTGTAGAGCAGAGAAGGCATGGTGAAGATGACAGGTGGTCTTGTTAGAAGAAGTGCCCGTGTCCAAGTGCCAAACACTTGTTGCCGGCGTGACACTTTGTGCAAGGAGTGACCAGCCTAAACCCTCGCCAGCCGTCCCAAGAAATGAACTAAATTTATAGTGGGAAGGTGTGGGGGAGGGGGGGATAAAAAAATTATTCAATTAGAAGCTGATAAAACCAAGCTTGTGGGGGGGTGGGGTTTTACAACTGGCCTGGACAGATTTCAGTGCAAGCGGGGGCAACAGAATAAAGTTAAATGTTTGATCTTGTTCAGGGCAGCAGAATACAAAATAAGTAACACTTTCAAAAACAAACAAGTATAGACAGTAGTTTCAAATTCTTAGTAAGGCAGAATTAAACTTCCATTAGGCAATGTAGTCCAGTGTTGAAGAGAAGAGTGGAGTCTTTGCTGCTACCAGAGGGTATGAGGAGTCAGGTGGGAAATCGCAGACAGGTAGAGCAACTTTTGTGTTGCAGGGAAGACCAGTGTAGTTACCTGAAAGAGTAGAGCAGAGAAGGCATGGTGAGGAGATGGTGAAGATGACAGGTGGTCTTGTTAGAAGAAGTGCCCGTGTCCAAGTGCCAAACACTTGTTGCCAGCGTGACACTTTGTGCAAGGAGTGACCAGCCTAAACCCTCGCCAGCCGTCCCAAGAAATGAACTAAATTTATAGTGGGAAGGTGTGGGGGGGGGAGATTCAAAATTATTCAATTAGAAGCTGATAAAACCAAGTTTGTGGGGGGGTGGGGTTTTACAACTGGCCTGGACAGATTGCAGTGCAAGCGGGGGCAACACAATAAGGTTAAATGTTTGATCTTGTTCAGGGCAGCAGAATACAAAATAAGTGACACTTTCAAAAACAAACAAGTATAGACAGTAGTTTCAAATTCTTAGTAAGGCAGAATTAAACTTCCATTAGGCAATGTTGTCCAGTGTTGAAGAGACTTTTGTGTTGCAGGAAAGACCAGTGTAGTTACCTGAAAGAGTAGAGCAGAGAAGGCATGGTAAGGACATGGTGAAGTGTTAGGGAAATAATTCACCATCTCAGACCGTCCTCGGGCATCAAGGTAATATTTATTGCATATGCAAGAGAAATGAATAGCATTACATCTTCATGCTGTCATCGTCATTTCTAAGGAAAATACTGTGGTACATGTCTTTTTTATAAGCCCTGGACACCCCCCTTTCCTGTCTTAAAACATGCCCAGTCTCATGTATTTTCAACTTTATTCTGGACAGAACAGGAAAGGTGGAAGTGTCTGTTACAGACTGTTATCTTCATCTAACAATGGTTACAGGATACTGACTTGAAAACTCCCCAAGCCAACACAAATATACAGGATATATTCAGAAAACTGCATATCTAAGCATATTATATTGCTGACTCCATTTTATTACTAGTCTTTAACTTATTCCTAGATTCATAGCTTATTTCTAGACCATGATAAACAAAATGGCGTCTTTCATAACTGACATTTAAAGTATAATTTCTCTAACATCTCCCCCCTTTTATACTAATAATGTCAATACTTCAAATATCCAGTTTCTTTTATTTTTACCAGGTATTATCATTTAGACAGATAAGTCTTTAGCGAGAGTTGTAAATTCATCATCAGGTTCCGAGTATAGTTCCGTGTCGCTCTGGAGTTGCATAGTTTTTGTTAAAGATGTGTCAATCAGTCTTTGAAGAATTCCCCTAATACAGGGAATGCAGCAACATCCACACAATGTAAGAACTGCGGCTGCCATGACAATAGAGATAAGCAAACTTTTTGCAAGATCACCCCATTTACCAAACCATTTTTCAAAGAGCCTCGTCAGGGGGTACTCTACACCAGAGTTCTCAGCTAATTCTTCAGATAGCATTTGTAGGCCTTGTAAGGCCTTGGTGATACTTCCATCAGGTGCCGTATTGTTTGGAATAAAAGTGCAGCAGAAGCTGCCGAACATTTTGCATACCCCGCCCCTTTCTGCCAGCAACATATCCAACTCTATACGGTTCTGCCACGCTGTCAAAGAGGTGGCGTCCAATTGTGCTGCTATACCTTTGATAGCATCTCTGGTGTAATTCACAAACCTCTGCTGGTTGTAGTAGATGTAGTTTATCCAGTCGACGTTCTTGTTGGGCTGGACCCATATGAAGAGTGAGGTGAGTCCTGCTGTTATTTGATTCTGCGCTTTAATTCCATCTGGAACTCCTCGTGGAACACCTATATACACTCGGTTGTCAAATGATCCTTGTGGTGTTTCTCGCTTAATTCGTTTAAAAAAGTATTTACCTGGTAGTTTCATTGATTTATCACTCATAGGAACTATATAAAAGGGAAGCAGCAATCGGGTAAGGGCACAACTACCCTCCCATCTAGGTGGTAGTCTGGGCCTTAGTCTCTTATCTCCACACAAACACCAAACATCAGCCAATTGCTGTTTCTGTTCCTGAAACCATTTTAGTTCATACTTAATGTCTGTAGTAAGGGTTGTAATTGCACAGTATTCAGGGGACAGGGTGCCAACATTTGTATCATTACTGTCATTGTTAGAAAAACAAGTAAAATTTCCTGGTAATGCTTGTACTGATGGGGGTATACTTTGCATTTTAGTCTTAGAGTAGCTCTTTTTCTCATTTACACATTCTGACCCAGTAATATTTTATGAAAACATTCTTATTATACAAGTCAAGTCTATTTCCTCTTCAGGGAGAGGAACGGTGGCTAGTTGTGGAATATAATAAGGTTTACCATACAGCATTTCATACGGTGTTAGTCCTTTAGCAGTAGGGGTAATTCTTATACTCAACAATGCCATTGGCAAACACTAAACCCATTTATTTTTCCCTGTTTTCTCCAACAATTTTCTTAGTTTACTCTTTAAGGTACCATTGTCTCTCCACTGTGCCCACAGATTGTGGGTGGTAGACACAGTGTTTTTTTTTTTTTGTCAATATTGTACCATTTACCAATTTGTTGTATTGTTCGGTTTACAAAATGGGAGCCATTGTCACTGTAAATCACAGAGGGGATCCCATGAAATGGAATCACCTCTTTAATAAGTACTTTGGCTACTGACTGCCCATTTGGGTGTGTCAGGAAAAGCTTCCACCCACTTTATAAACAACAATAATCATAAAATCCATGCATATCGTGTGAAAGGGATAAGAGGGTTGTGGGAAATGACCTCTTAAGGGTCTTAGGGCACCTTGAGCATGGTATCTGGTACAAAGCGGACATGTGAGGCAAAAATCTCTAGAGTCATTCGTAAACCCATATGTTGTGAACACCTTATTGATCACCTGCACCATCCCTCCTTTTGAGATATGGGCTTGCCCATGGCTCAATAACGCAGCATATCTAAATAGTGATGTAGGTAAGATGGGTTTACCTTCTGTACTTGTGTATATACCATTGACCAGCGTTGCCCTTTAGATAACCACTTTTGTTTTTCACCTGCCGGTGATGTTTTCTGCATTTCTGATAACCATGTTTTATCAATAGCTTTCCGTACCTCTCCATTTTCTTGGGGACCTGTATAGTATATGTGTGTTTTTTGCGGTCCTGTAGTAGCTTCCCTTGCGGTCTTGTCTGTTAGTGCATTCCCTAGAGTAATTGGATCTGTTCCCTTTCTGTGTGCTGTACATTTACAAATAGCCACTTGTGTTGGTTTCTGTACATTTTCTAGAAGGGCCAGGATAAGATCTCTATGTGAGATTGGTTTACCTGTGGACGTAATCATACCCCTATTTTTCCATTGCTGGGCAAATATGTGTATAGTAGAAAAAGCGTATTGGTTGTCTGTATAAATATTTATTTTCTTCCCTTCCCCTAGACTACAGGCCCTAGATAGGGCAATAATTTCAGCTTGTTGTGTAGAGTAGGAACTGGGAAGGGGTCTGGCTTCAATGACCTGGTCATGCGTTACTATAGCGTATGCCGTTTGATGTACCCCTTTATCGTCCTTTTTACAAGACCCATCAACACAAAAGGTAATGTCAGCATCTAGAAAGGGAACATCCGTGAGATCCTTCCTTACAATCTACAGTCTGATAAAAGGCTTTACTGTAATTGGGAAGGCTAAACATAACCCACAATGAGGTGCTTTATCTTCGTAAATGCATCCTCTGCTTGCACATTCCACTGAATGGAATCTTTTGCAGACATTAGTGAACCATAGATGAGATCAGAAAGAGGCGCCACCTCCATAGCATAATTTGCTATCCATGCTCTACAGACATTTGCCATGCCAAGAAATGACATCATTTCTTTTTTGGTATGTGATTTGGGGACTTGAAGGATGGCCTCTTTTCGGATCTCATGCAAAAGTCTACCTTCTTGAGATAAAATGTAACCCAGGCATTTCACCTTTTCTTTCCACAGTTGTAATTAGTCTTTGCTGACCTTTTGACCTTGGTCTGCGAGGAAATGCATCAGAACCATGGTAATTTTACATACATTACTACTAGAATGTCATCCACATACAAGAGAATTTAACTCACACTGGGAGGTACAAACCAAGACAAATTATTGGACATTCTTTGTGAGAAGGTAGTGGGACTTTCACAATATCCCTGGGATAACCTAGTGTATGTGTACCTCTTTTTTTTTCCGTGTACATAAATGCAACCCAGAACTGACTGTCTTTGTGTAAGGGAATGGAAAAGAAGGATTACTGTTTTCAATAACAGAAAATACCTCGTTCTCTGGGTAGAGCTCGTTCAGGAGGACATGCATGTCTGGGACCACCGGGGCCCTCGGTAATACAGCCCCATTGACTGCCTGTAAATCCTGCACGAGTCTCCACCCATCTTTCTCTCCCTTATGCCTCCTATACCTCTGAATCCCTCTGGATTTTAGTTTCTCATCTGTCAGTTGGACCCAGTTCGTGATAAGTTCTCCTAGCTCATGCCATGATACCTTGGGGTTCCGGGTGACCGAAACATGAGGTACAGTATCCTGCCTGTATATTTGCAGAATAGGCTATGGTAGGAGACAAGTAGCCACGCTATTTCCTTCCTTATCACAGTACAAACATTTTAATAGAACTTCAGTGTTAGTGAGACTCATTAACTGTTTCTCATAGAACTTATCAGGCCCAGAGATCTTTCTGTAGTACATGGTGCAATAGAGGTTTGCCTGGACCTTATACCTTTTCCTCACAGACTCTTCATCAATTATTTCTGCCAGGGTTTTGGGAATATTTAATCACTCAGTTTGCAAATTTCAGGCTGTACCAGTATCAGGGCTCATTATCCACGGCTGTGATTTGTTTTTCACACAGCCGATGGGCTCTGAGACCTCCCTCCACTGGTACGACAGAAATATCAAGAGCGTGCAACATGTCTCTACCCAACAAATTAACAGGACATTTAGTCATAATGACAATTTTACACTGAGCCTATTTACCTGTCTGTGGATCTTCCACAGTAAGGCCTTCAGACATGACCTCCTGGTGCATCAACCCATTTTGCAGATTCTACATATACTACACCTTTTTCTTTACCTTTTTCATATCCAGCGGGTGTATTAGGGTCATACAAGCCCCAGTATCACAGAGAAATGTTAGCCATCTACCCTTCACAACCAAGATTATTTCTGACTTGACTTTAGCATGCAAACAAGTTTCAACATCGCACACATCCAAAATTTCAGATTCTTTCTCATCATTTTCTTCTGTATCTCTCTCTGTAGACATACTAACATCTTCTAGTCATGCTTCTTCCTTTCTGTTTGACCTACATTCTTTTACCAAATGACCTCTTTTACCTCACAGGAAACACTCCCTTCTCTTTTTTTTTTTTTTTTTCATAGTCCTGAATGCGGGGCCTTGTTCAGGTGTTTCCCATCCTTCTGTTCTCTATCCGTGTTATAAGAGCATTTCTCCTGTTTTCTAGTGCTGCATCATCATGAGGCAACACAACTCCCTGATTGTTTAATCCACTCCAATTCTCCCACTACATGATGCCAGTCGGGACCCAGGATCTGTCTGATATTCTGCTCTATTTCCCTCCCAATAAGATGATAGTTAGCAATCATTCCCATGATACCATCCCTGATTTGAGCTATGTTGACCTTGGGATGTGGTACCCCTTCAGTAGTTTTTTTTTAACATCCTCGGGGGTCCAGGGGCGATATACCATCATAGTGTTGGGGACTACTATACCACCTACATTTTGTCCTGCCCTAGGGTTGGGAACTTCAATTAGTGGAAATTCTTCCTCTCCACATTCTGTTTGTTCCCCTGCTGAGGGGGATATCAATTGGTTCACCAGGTCCCCGAAAAATGTTGTTGCTGTAAAGGGGGTCCCTTGTGGACTCCTCTGGACAGCAAGAGTCATCTTGAGAGGGGGTTTAGCTGCAGCCATAGGAGAATCGGTTGCATCTGCGGGTGACCCAGGTGACCATGGGGGAACAACAAACAGTGGAGAGTCAGGTTGCATTTGGTTTGTTACGTTTTGTTCAGGCAATACTTGCTGAACTAAACTTCAGAGGACGGTCATATTATTGTCCTCCTCTTTGTTCAAAAACATAGTCTTTTTATGGTTTTCTGAATTTAACCTATGGTTAGCCTCCTCAAGCCATTTCTTTGCCTGGGGAAGGCCTAATTTCTTCTGTTTTCTTATTTTCATGCCGGCATCATTTTTAAGCTTTCTACACAGTATTACACAATAATCCTTATTTAAAAACGCATCAAAATCATACTTTGTTTTCCACATTTTAAGAAATGTCACATTCTCTTTGTCTAGACTACACATATACTTAACATCTTCATTCACACCAACAGATTTTCCATGGATCATACCTACTTTGTTTATCGTGCACACGGAGCTCTTTTTTTGTTAATGTCTTCTCACAATGACACAACACACGCACACAGTATCTTATCACTTGCAATCACTCACAGACTTTCTAGTCATGATATATCACTTCTAGATTACTGATCTTGTGTATTGCTAAAACACTGGTGTCTTAGAGAATTACAGAATTACG
This sequence comes from Aquarana catesbeiana, assembly GCF_042186555.1. Lineage (NCBI taxonomy): Eukaryota > Metazoa > Chordata > Amphibia > Anura > Ranidae > Aquarana > Aquarana catesbeiana. The sequence continues at coordinate 87,393 of NW_027362627.1, read as the reverse complement.
AGGAGACTGAATTCTCCCGACTGTTCCTTCATCGTTACTTCACTAACTTGTAGAGAGCATTTACAGAATTACGAAGAGACTGAATTCTCCAGACTGTTCTTTCATCCTATCAAAACATTTAATATTTCAGTCCTTGATCCAAGGGTATTTATGTGCCTGCTCAGGATTAATACAACATATGAGGCTGGCATGAACACTGGGGTCCGCCAAATGTCCGCTATTTGTTACCTGGAAATCTATCAGGCCACACCCTTGTATCGGGGGGGTGTTCTTTATCTGGAAGTATTTTTGATCCAAGGGTATTTATATGCCTGGAAAGCTATCAGGCCACACCCTTGTATCAACGGGGGGTTCTTTATCTGGAAGTATTTTTGATCCAAGGGTATTTATATGCCTAGAAATCTATCAGGCCACACCCTTGTATCAACAGGGGCTTCTTTAGGTTTTGATCTAGGAGTATTTATGTGTCCCCAAGGGATTTTCTGCAGTTTACAAGGCTGTCTGGATCTAAGATCCAATCGACAAATTTCCTTTATCTGCACCTGGATATTAGTATGGGACCATAACCCTATATCAAATGACAATTAACCAGAAGAAACAAACAAGAACACACAAGAGAGAACACCCGCAGTGCTCCACTGCCGCCAGGTCGCCCTGAGCGCGTCTTCCCAAAACGCGGGCTAGTCACTAGGTCTGCCCATCCAGGATGGCCACAGACGGATCTATACGGGGAATACATGACCACTTATTTCCCCTCAACAAGAGTAAAGCAGATAGGACAGAAACAGATAAACATTCAATCAATATTCAATATTCAATCTATATTGTATGTATATATTCAGATCCTTTATTCATCAAATTCCTAATCAAGTCTAACACAAAAGGTTGATAATAAAATAAAAATAAAAATCTTACCTTGTCCCGAGAGCGGTCTCTTGTGCTGATCCGGTAAGTCGCTGCCCGGGAGGCACTAGTTCAGCGGACCGGCCTCTTTTTAACATCTAATTTAAGACGGAGGACTTACAGTTTTGCCGTACGGTCATCGGTCACTGTTGGCCAGTGCTTCTCGGGGGACTCCCGGCTCCTCGAAGGACCAAATTGTTAGGGAAATAATTCACCATCTCAGACCGTCCTCGGGGATCAAGGTAATATTTATTGCATATGCAAGAGAAATGAATAGCATTACATCTTCATGCTGTCATTGTCATTTCTAAGGAAAATACTGTGGTACATGTCTTTTTTATAAGCCCTGGACACCCCCCTTTCCTGTCTTAAAACATGCCCAGTCTCATGTATTTTCAACTTTATTCTGGACAGAACAGGAAAGGTGGAAGTGTCTGTTACAGACTGTTATCTTCATCTAACAATGGTTACAGGATACTGACTTGAAAACTCCCCAAGCCAACACAAAAATACAGGATATATTCAGAAAACTGCATATTTAACCATATTATATTGCTGACTCCATTTTATTACTAGTCTTTAACTTATTCCTAGATTCATAGCTTATTTCTAGGCCATGATAAACAAAATGGCGTCTTTCATAACTGACATTTAATGTATAATTTCTCTAACATGAAGATGACAGGTGGTCTTGTTAGAAGAAGTGCCCGTGTCCAAGTGCCAAACACTTGTTGCCGGCGTGACACTTTGTACAAGGAGTGACCAGCCTAAACCCTCGCCAGCCGTCCCAAGAAATGAACTAAATTTATAGTGGGAAGGTGTGGGGGAGATTGAAAATATTTCAATTAGAAGCTGATAAAACCAAGCTTGTGGGGGGTGGGGTTTTACAACGGGCCTGGACAGATTGCAGTGCAAGCGGGGGCAACAGAATAAGGTTAAATGTTTGATCTTGTTCAGGGCAGCAGAATACAAAATAAGTAACACGTTCAAAAACAAACAAGTATAGACAGTAGTTTCAAATTCTTAGTAAGGCAGAATTAAACTTCCATTAGGCAATGTAGTCCAGTGTTGAAGAGAAGAGTGGAGTCTTTGCAACTACCAGAGGGTATGAAGAGTCAGGTGGGAAATCGCAGACAGGTAGAGTGACTTTTGTGTTGCAGGGAAGACCAGTGTAGTAACCTGAAAGAGTAGAGCAGAGAAGGCATGGTAAGGAGATGGTGAAGATGACAGGTGGTCTTGTTAGAAGAAGTGCCCGTGTCCAAGTGCCAAACACTTGTTTCCGGCATAACACTTTGTGCAAGGAGTGACCAGCCTAAACCCTCGCCAGCCGTCCCAAGAAATGAACTAAATTTATAGTGGGAAGGTGTGTGAGGGGGGGGGGATTCAAAATTATTCAATTAGAAGCTGATAAAACCAAGCTTGTGGGGGGTGGGGTTTTACAACTGGCCTGGACAGATTGCAGTGCAAGCGGGGGCAACAGAATAAGGTTAAATGTTTGATCTTGTTCAGGGCAGCAGAATACAAAATATGTGACACTTTCAAAAACAAACAAGCATAGACAGTAGTTTCAAATTTTTAGTAAGGCAGAATTAAACTTCCATTAGGCAATGTAGTCCAGTGTTGAAGAGAAGAGTGGAGTCTTTGCAGCTACCAGAGGGTATGAAGAGTCAGGTGGGAAATCACTGACAGGTAGAGTGACTTTTGTGTTGCAGGGAAGACCAGTGTAGTAACCTGAAAGAGTAGAGCAGAGAAGGCATGGTGCGGAGATGGTGAAGATGACAGGTGGTCTTGTTAGAAGAAGTGCCCGTGTCCAAGTGCCAAACACTTGTTGCCGGCGTGACACTTTGTGCAAGGAGTGACCAGCCTAAACCCTCGCCAGCCGTCCCAAGAAATGAACTAAATTTATAGTGGGAAGGTGTGGGGGGGGGGGGATTCAAAATGATTCAATTAGAAGCTGATAAAACCAAGCTTGTGCTGGGTGGGGTTTTACAACTGGCCTGGACAGATTGCAGTGCAAGCGGGGGCAACAGAATAAGGTTAAATGTTTGATCTTGTTCAGGGCAGCAGAATACAAAATAAGTAACACTTTCAAAAACAAACAAGTATAGACAGTAGTTTCAAATTCTTAGTAAGGCAGAATTAAACTTCCATTAGGCAATGTAGTCCAGTGTTGAAGAGAAGAGTGGAGTCTTTGCAGCTACCAGAGGGTATGAAGAGTCAGGTGGGAAATCGCAGACAGGTAGAGCGACTTTTGTGTTGCAGGGAAGACCAGTGTAGTTACCTGAAAGAGTAGAGCAGAGAAGGCATGGTGAGGAGATGGTGAAGATGACAGGTGGTCTTGTTAGAAGAAGTGCCCGTGTCCAAGTGCCAAACACTTGTTGCCGACGTGACACTTTGTGCAAGGAGTGACCAGCCTAAACCCTCGCCAGCTGTCCCAAGAAATGATCTAAATTTATATTGGGAAGGTGTGGGGGGGGGGAATTCAAAATTATTCAATTAGAAGCTGATAAAACCAAGTTTGTGGGGGGGTGGGGTTTTACAACTGGCCTGGACAGATTGCAGTGGAAGCGGGGGCAACAGAATAAGATTAAATGTTTGATCTTGTTCAGGGCAGCAGAATACAAAATAAGTGACACTTTCAAAAACAAACACGTATAGACAGTAGTTTCAAATTCTTATTAAGGCAGAATTAAACTTCCATTAGGCAATGTAGTCCAGTTTTGAAGAGAAGAGTGGAGTCTTTGCAGCTACCAGAGGGTATGAAGAGTCAGGTGGGAAATCGCAGACAGGTAGAGTGACTTTTATGTTGCAGGGAAGACCAGTGTAGTAACCTGAAAGAGTAGAGCAGAGAAGGCATGGTGAGGAGATGGTGAAGATGAGAGGTGGTCTTGTTAGAAGAAGTGCCCGTGTCCAAGTGCCAAACACTTGTTGCCCGCGTGACACTTTGTGCAAGGAGTGACCAGCCTAAACCCTCGCCAGCCGTCCCAAGAAATGAATTACATTTATAGTGGGAAGGTGTGGGGGAGATTCAAAATTATTCAATTAGAAGCTGATAAAACCAAGCTTGTGGGGGGTGGGGTTTTACAACTGGCCTGGACAGATTGCAGTGCAAGCGGGGGCAACGAAATAAGGTTAAATGTTTGATCTTGTTCAGGGCAGCAAAATAAGTGACACTTTCAAAAACAAACAAGTATAGACAGTAGTTTCAAATTCTTAGTAAGGCAGAATAAAACTTCCATTAGTCAATGTAGTCCAGTGTTGAAGAGAAGAGTGGAGTCTTTGCAGCTACCAGAGGGTATGAAGAGTCAGGTGGGAAATCGCAGACAGGTAGAGCAACTTTTGTGTTGCAGGGAAGACCAGTGTAGTTACCTGAAAGAGTAGAGCAGAGAAGGCATGGTGAGGAGATGGTGAAGAAACTGGAGGTCTTGTTAGAAGAAGTGCCCGTGTCCAAGTGCCAAACACTTGTTGCCGGCGTGACACTTTGTGCAAGGAGTGACCAGCCTAAACCCTCGCCAGCCGTCCTAGGAAGTTAACTAAATTTATAGTGGGAAGGTGGGGGGGGATTCAAAATGATTCAATTAGAAGCTGATAAAACCAAGCTTGTGGGGGGGGGGTTACAACTGGCCTGGACATATTGCAGTGCAATAGGGGGCAACAGAATAAGGTTAAATGTTTGATCTTGTTCAGGGCAGCAAAATACAAAATAAGTGACACTTTCAAAAACAAACAGGTATAGACAGTAGTTTAAAATTCTTAGTAAGGCAGAATTAAACTTCCATTAGGCAATGTAGTCCAGTGTTGAAGAGAAGAATGGAGTCTTTGCGATTTCCCACCTGACTCTTCATACCCTCTGATAACTGCAAAGACTCCACTCTTCTCTTCAACACTGGACTACATTGCCTAATGGAAGTTTAATTCTGCCTTACTAAGAATTTTAAACTACTGTCTATACTTGTTTGTTTTTGAAAGTGTCACTTATTTTGTATTTTGCTGCCCTGAACAAGATCAAACATTTAACCTTATTCTGTTGCCCCTATTGCACTGCAATATGTCCAGGCCAGTTGTAACCCCCCCCCCCACAAGCTTGGTTTTATCAGCTTCTAATTGAATCATTTTGAATCCCCCCCCACCTTCCCACTATAAATTTAGTTAACTTCCTAGGACGGCTGGCGAGGGTTTAGGCTGGTCACTCCTTGCACAAAGTGTCACGCCGGCAACAAGTGTTTGGCACTTGGACACGGGCACTTCTTCTAACAAGACCACCTGTCATCTTCACCATCTCCTCACCATGCCTTCTCTGCTCTACTCTTTCAGGTAACTACACTGGTCTTCCCTGCAACACAAAAGTCGCTCTACCTGTCTGCGATTTCCCACCTGACTCTTCATACCCTCTGATAACTGCAGACAGGTAGAGCGACTTTTGTGTTGCAGGGAAGACCAGTGTAGTTACCTGAAAGAGTAGAGCAGAGAAGGCATGGTGAGGAGATGGTGAAGATGGCAGGTGGTCTTGTTAGAAGAAGTGCCCGTGTCCAAGTGCCAAACACTTGTTGCCAGCGTGACACTTTGTGCAAGGAGTGACCAGCCTAAACCCTCGCCAGCCGTCCTAGGAAGTTAACTAAATTAATAGTGGGAAGGTGGGGGGGGGGGATTCAAAATGATTCAATTAGAAACTGATAAAACCAAGCTTGTGGGGGGGGGGGGGGTTACAACTGGCCTGGACAGATTGCAGTGCAATAGGGGGCAACAGAATAAGGTTAAATGTTTGATCTTGTTCAGGGCAGCAAAATACAAAATAAGTGACACTTTCAAAAACAAACAAGTATAGACAGTAGTTTAAAATTCTTAGTAAGGCAGAATTAAACTTCCATTAGACAATGTAGTCCAGTGTTGAAGAGAAGAGTGGAGTCTTTGCAGTTATCAGAGGGTATGAAGAGTCAGGTGGGAAATCGCAGACAGGTAGAGCGACTTTTGTGTTGCAGGGAAGACCAGTGTAGTTACCTGAAAGAGTAGAGCAGAGAAGGCATGGTGAGGAGATGGTGAAGATGACAGGTGGTCTTGTTAGAAGAAGTGCCCGTGTCCAAGTGCCAAACACTTGTTGCCGGCGTGACACTTTGTGCAAGGAGTGACCAGCCTAAACCCTCGCCAGCCGTCCCAAGAAATGAACTAAATTTATAGTGGGAAGGTGTGGGGGGGGATTCAAAATTATTCAATTAGAAGCTGATAAAACCAAGCTTGTGGGGGGGGGATTTACAACTGGCCTGGACAGATTGTAGTGCAAGCGGGGGCAACAGAATAAGGTTAAATGTTTGATCTTGTTCAGGGCAGCAAAATAAGTGACACTTTAAAAAACAAACAAGTATAGACAGTAGTTTCAAATTCTTAGTAAGGCAGAATAAAACTTCCATTAGGCAATGTAGTCCAGTGTTGAAGAGAAGAGGAGTGGAGTCTTTGCAGCTACCAGAGGGTATGAAGAGGCAGGTGGGAAATCGCAGACAGGTAGAGCGACTTTTGTGTTGCAGGGAAGACCAGTGTAGTTACCTGAAAGAGTAGAGCAGAGAAGGCATGGTGAGGAGATGGTGAAGATGACAGGTGGTCTTGTTAGAAGAAGTGCCCGTGTCCAAGTGCCAAACACTTGTTGCCGGCGTGACACTTTGTGCAAGGAGTGACCAGCCTAAACCCTCGCCAGCCGTCCCAAGAAATGAACTAAATTTATAGTGGGAAGGTGTGGGGGGGGGGGATTCAAAATATTCAATTAGAAGCTGATAAAACCAAGCTTGTGGGGGGTGGGGTTTACAACTGGCCTGGACAGATTGCAGTGCAATAGGGGGCAACAGAAAAAGGTTAAATGTTTGATCTTGTTCAGGGCAGCAAAATACAAAATAAGTGACACTTTCAAAAACAAACAAGTATAGACAGTAGTTTCAAATTCTTAGTAAGGCAGAATTAAACTTCCATTAGGCAATGTAGTCCAGTGTTGAAGAGAAGAGTGGAGTCTTTGCAGCTACCAGAGGGTATGAAGAGTCAGGTGGGAATCGCAGACAGGTAGAGCAACTTTGTGTTGCAGGAAGACAAGTGTAGTTACCTGAAAGAGTAGAGCAGAGAAGGCATGGTGAGGAGATGGTGAAGAAGGGTATGAAGAGTCAGGTGGGAAATCGCAGACAGGTAGAGCAACTTTTTTGTTGCAGGGAAGACAGTGTAGTTACCTGAAAGAGTAGAGCAGAGAAGGCATGGTGAGGAGATGGTGAAGATGACAGGTGGTCTTGTTAGAAGAAGTGCCCGTGTCCAAGTGCCAAACACTTGTTGCCGGCGTGACACTTTGTGCAAGGAGTGACCAGCCTAAACCCTCGCCAGCCATCCCAAGAAATGAACTAAATTTATAGTGGGAAGATGTGGGGGAGATTCAAAATTATTCAATTAGAAGCTGATAAAACCAAGCTTGTGGGGGGGGGGGGGGGGGTTACAACTGGCCTGGACAGATTGCAGTGCAAGCGGGAGCAACAGAATAAGGTTAAATGTTTGATCTTGTTCAGGGCAGCAGAATACAAAATAAGTGACACTTTCAAAAACAAACAAGTATAGACAGTAGTTTCTAATTTTTAGTAAGGCAGAATTAAACTTCCATTAGGCAATGTAGTCCAGTGTTGAAGAGAAGAGTGGAGTCTTTGCAGCTACCAGAGGGTATGAAGAGTCAGGTGGGAAATCGCAGACAGGTAGAGCGACTTTTGTGTTGCAGGGAAGACCAGTGTAGTAACCTGAAAGAGTAGAGCAGAGAAGGCATGGTGAGAAGATGGTGAAGATGACAGGTGGTCTTGTTAGAAGAAGTGCCCGTGTCCAAGTGCCAAACACTTGTTGCCAGCATGACACTTTGTGCAAGGAGTGACCAGCTAAACCCTCGCCAGCCGTCCAAGAAATGAACTAAATTTATAGTGGGAAGGTGGGGGGGAGAGATTCAAATTATTCAATTAGAAGCTGATAAAACCAAGCTTGTGGGGGGTGGGGTTTTACAACTGGCCTGGACAGATTGCAGTGCAAGCGGGGGCAACGGAATAAGGTTAAATGTTTGATCTTGTTCAGGGCAGCAGAATACAAAATAAGTGACACTTTCAAAAACAAACAAGTATAGACAGTAATTTCAAATTCTTAGTAAGGCAGAATTAAACTTCCATTAGGCAATGTAGTCAGTGTTGAAGAGAAGAGTGGAGTCTTTGCAGCTACCAGAGGGTATGAAGAGTCAGGTGGGAAATCACAGACAGGTAGAGCGACTTTTGTGTTGCAGGGAAGACCAGTGTAGTTACCTGAAAGAGTAGAGCAGAGAAGGCATGGTGAGGAGATGGTGAAGATGACAGGTGGTCTTGTTAGAAGAAGTGCCCGTGTCCAAGTGCCAAACACTTGTTGCCGACGTGACACTTTGTGCAAGGAGTGACCAGCCTAAACCCTCGCCAGCCGTCCAAGAATGAACTAAATTTATAGTGGGAAGGTGTGGGGGGGGGGGATTCAAATGATTCAATTAGAAGCTGATAAAACCAAGCTTGTGGGGGGGGGGGGGGGGTTACAACTGGCCTGGACATATTGCAGTGCAATAGGGGGCAACAGAATAAGGTTAAATGTTTGATCTTGTTCAGGGCAGCAAAATACAAAATAAGTGACACTTTCAAAACAAACAAGTATAGACAGTAGTTTAAAATTCTTAGTAAGGCAGAATTAAACTTCCATTAGGCAATGTAGTCCAGTGTTGAAGAGAAGAGTGGAGTCTTTGCAGTTATCAGAGGGTATGAAGAGTCAGGTGGGAAATCGCAGACAGGTAGAGCGACTTTTGTGTTGCAGGGGAAGACCAGTGTAGTTTACCTGAAAGAGTAGAGCAGAGAAGGCATGGTGAGGAGATGGTGAAGATGACAGGTGGTCTTGTTAGAAGAAGTGCCCGTGTCCAAGTGCCAAACACTTGTTGCCGGCGTGACACTTTGTGCAAGGAGTGACCAGCCTAAACCCTCGCCAGCCGTCCCAAGAAATGAACTAAATTTATAGTGGGAAGGTGTGGGGGGGAGATTCAAAATTATTCAATTAGAAGCTGATAAAACCAAGCTTGTGGGGGTGGAGTTTTACAGCTGGCCTGGACAGATTGCAGTGCAAGCGGGGGCAACAGAATAAGGTTAAATGTTTGATCTTGTTCAGGGCAGCAGAATACAAAATAAGTGACACTTTCAAAAACAAAGAAGTATAGACAGTAGTTTCAAATTCTTAGTAAGGTAGAATTAAACTTCCATTAGGCAATGTAGTCCAGTGTTGAAGAGAAGAGTGGAGTCTTTGCAGCTACCAGAGGGTATGAAGAGTCAGGTGGGAAATTGCAGACAGGTAGAGCGACTTTTGTGTTGCAGGGAAGACCATTGTAGTTACCTGAAAGAGTAGAGCAGAGAAGGCATGGTGAGGAGATGGTGAAGATGACAGGTGGTCTTGTTAGAAGAAGTGCCCGTGTCCAAGTGCCAAACACTTGTTGCCGGCGTGACACTTTGTGCAAGGAGTGACCAGCCTAAACCCTCGCCAGCCGTCCCAAGAAATGAACTAAATTTATAGTGGGAAGGTGTGTGTGGGGGGGGGGGAGATTCAAAATATTCAATTAGAAGCTGATAAAACCAAGCTTTTGGGGGTTGGAGTTTTACAACTGGCCTGGACAGATTGCAGTGCAAGCGGGGGCAACAGAATAAGGTTAGATGTTTGATCTTGTTCAGGGCAGCAGAATACAAAATAAGTGACACTTTCAAAAACAAACAAGTATAGACAGTAGTTTCAAAATCTTAGTAAGGCAGAATAAAACTTCCATTAGGCAATGTAGTCCAGTGTTGAAGAGAAGAGTGGAGTCTTTGCAGCTACCAGAGGGTATGAAGAGTCAGGTGGGAAATCGCAGACAGGTAGAGCAACTTTTGTGTTGCAGGGAAGACCAGTGTAGTTACCTGAAAGAGTAGAGCAGAGAAGGCATGGTGAGGAGATGGTGAAGAAGACTGGTGGTCTTGTTAGAAGAAGTGCCCGTGTCCAAGTGCCAAACACTTGTTGCCGGCGTGACACTTTGTGCAAGGAGTGACCAGCCTAAACCCTCGCCAGCCGTCCCAAGAAATGAACTAAATTTATAGTGGGAAGGTGTGTGGGGGGGGGGGGATTCAAAATATTCAATTAGAAGCTGATAAAACCAAGCTTGTGGGGGGTGGGGTTTACAACTGGCCTGGACAGATTGCAGTGCAATAGGGGGCAACAGAAAAAGGTTAAATGTTTGATCTTGTTCAGGGCAGCAAAATACAAAATAAGTGACACTTTCAAAAACAAACAAGTATAGACAGTAGTTTCAAATTCTTAGTAAGGCAGAATTAAACTTCCATTAGGCAATGTAGTCCAGTGTTGAAGAGAAGAGTGGAGTCTTTGCAGCTACCAGAGGGTATGAAGAGTCAGGTGGGAAATCGCAGACAGGTAGAGCAACTTTTGTGTTGCAGGGAAGACAAGTGTAGTTACCTGAAAGAGTAGAGCAGAGAAGGCATGGTGAGGAGATGGTGAAGAAGGGTATGAAGAGTCAAGTGGGAAATCGCAGACAGGTAGAGCAACTTTTGTGTTGCAGGGAAGACCAGTGTAGTTACCTGAAAGAGTAGAGAAGAGAAGGCATGGTGAGGAGATGGTGAAGAAGACTGGTGGTCTTGTTAGAAGAAGTGCCCGTGTCCAAGTGCCAAACACTTGTTGCCGGCGTGACACTTTGTGCAAGGAGTGACCAGCCTAAACCCTCGCCAGCCGTCCCAAGAAATGAACTAAATTTATAGTGGGAAGGTGTGTGGGGGGGGGAGATTCAAAATTATTCAATTAGGGGGGGCGTGGCCTACCGTCACTGAAGATGGACGCTTAGCTCCACAGCTCTGCAGTGAGGAAAGACACCGGAGCGAATAGAGCCCGCTACAGACACTCAATCGCCACCAGATTTGTGCCTGTGAACCATCACCCCACCGCCGACGATGTCCCACAAGAGGATGGGAGAACACAGGCCCAAGAAGCTGACATCCTTCATGTTCCCTCCGGAGGACAGAGACTGGCAAGATGGCGGCGGCGGCGGCCTATTAACAACAAACGAGGCATATACAGATCTCCCTGATGACCCACAGGGAGAAATAGGACCCCCAGAAGAGAGAGTGTATCCAGCACCAGACACAGGTACCGATACCCTTACCAGCAGCCCTGCCAAAGCCAGGATGCGGATGGATGCATCATACCCGAGGCATCCCACTGCCCTAACAGAGCCCCAGGCTTTCAATCCCATGCAATCCGGCCAGGCCCTACACAGCTCTATGGCATCCTTCCCCACATCAGGCCAACCTGTAATTGACACTACTTTAAAAGACATGCTCATGTCTTTACAGACATCACTGATGACAGACTTGTCATCAATGTTCCGCAAAATCTCCACTGACATGCAGCACATGGGGAGCAGAGTATCTAACATTGAAAGAGGCATGAGCGAATGCACAACCACAGTAAATGACCTAATTGATGCACACGATAAAATCAAGGAAGAGCAGGAATGGGTCCGGGCCAAGCTGGCCGATTTAGAAGACCGCTCAAGGCGGAATAATGTTAAATTACGCGGGGTCCCGGAAAACATCCCACCAGCAGACCTTACCAAGTTCGCTAAAGATCTCATTCACACCATCCTACCAGATACATCCCCCAGAGACATCATCATAGACAGGATCCACAGAATAGCGAAACCCCCACATCTGGCAGCCTCAATACCCAGAGATATACTCATGCGTATTCACTTTTATCACATAAAAGAAAAACTGATGATTGAAGCCAGATCCAAGTCACCACTACCAAGACCGTTTGAGGGTATCCAGATCTTCCCAGATCTATCCAAATACACGCTACAACTCAGGAGGAACCTGAATTCTATCACTAAGGGGCTCAATAACCATAAAATCCTGTATAAATGGAGATACCCGGCAACCCTCCTCATAACCAAGAATGGGTCCACTCATACAATTAATGATCTACAAAAAGGCATGCGCCTTCTGTACGAATGGGGCATCATAATAGAAACACCCAAAAATGAAAATCCACCTCTACAGCAACGTAGATCACCACAATCACGCCGCAACCAAGGAACAAAAGACCTCCCAAACAAAACATGAACCCAAGCCCAGGCGGGCCGACAACATTGTTAACTAGGTTCTCTCTCACTGAACGCTGCGTTTGTTCGATTGTTTAGTGCAGTCATCTCAGTACTAACTGTTTTTACCCCCATAGCGGCTCAGCTGAAACCAGCCTTTTTTACGCCGCCTTACTATTCTATTTTGTTCTGTTCAAATTTTTACATAACTAAGGGGGAAGAAGGAGAAAGTGTTATACGTTTTCGTGTTGTTTTCTTAATTTCTTCTTCCCTCCCTCTCTATGCAGTACTACAGGTAACTAAAGTAAACTGAACTGCTATTCTCTACCATAGCATCGAACCCACATCACCAAAGACCACAGCCACCAACAGTTCCACGTTTGCAAGCAACATCAACCACCAATAAAAGAAAAAAAAAAGAAAAAATATAAAAGAATAACAAGGAAAAGCAACCGGACCATCTAACAGTAAGTAACTATAAAAATCTACACGCCAACATCTAGAAATGCCACTTAACATTCTATCCCTTAATGCCAAGGGCCTAAACCACCCAGCAAAACGTCACTCTCTATGGCTCACAGCAGAGAAAATGCAAAGTGACATTTTATGCATTCAAGAAACACATCTACTGCCCTCTTCCACAACACTTTGCACCAACAGCAAGTTTCCTCAAATCTATCACGCTACCTATTCTACCAAAAAAAGAGGAGTTCTAATAGCGATAAAAAAGGATGTAGACTTCCACCTGCTTCAATGTATCTCTGACCCCAATGGAAGATACATAATCCTAATTTGTACCATAAACAAAACCACATACACAATACTGAATGTGTATGCCCCCAATTCTCAACAAATGAAATTTTTAAGATCTGTCCTTCACAAAGCCAACAAGGTCCGCCAGAGCCACTTACTTATATGTGCAGACTTCAATTTGGTCACAGACATTCATATGGATACAACATCGGCAGCAAAAAGAAGAGAATCCCCTTTGAAGCAATTCCTAGCAACACATGATCTGTTTGATGTTTGGAGATGTTACCATGGCTCTGAAAAAGACTATACTTACTTTTCACCACATCATAAATCATACTCGAGGATCGATATGTTCCTCACAGACAAATGGCTTTTACAAAATATAAGTGCTTCTGTAATCCACACCATAGCATGGTCGGACCACGCTCCAATCACAATTACCATAACAGACACCAATCCCCAGCGGAATACTTTCCTCTGGCGTGCCAACAACTACATAATACAACATCCACAATACTCTCAAACCATCAAAGAACATCTCACTGATTACTTCCATCTTAATGATGGTTCTGTGTCCGATTCTGCTGTGGTGTGGAGTGCACACAAGGCTGTCATACGGGGCACCTTAATCAAACTAAGCTCTATTAATAAAAAGAAGAGGACGCAGCGTTTAGACAACATTATCTCACAAATTGCCAATATTGAAGCCTTACACAAAAATGACCCACGCCCTACCTACCTGGCCCAACTTATGAACCTGAGACAGGAATTGAGGATGCTCCTCCTCCATTCTTTCGAACACATACAACGTAAAATCAAAGCCAATTCTTACTCCACATCAAACAAAGCGGGTAAAAAACTAAACTAAAATCACACACCTAATCCATCCCCACACTAAGGAACCACTGACTAACCCCCAGGATATTGCCAACGCTTTCAGTACCTACTATAGCGATTTATATAATATTAAAAAAGACACCTCAACATTTCATCCCTCAGAAGAAGACATTAATACATTCTTACAGCAAATCACACTCCCTACACTTACAGAATCACAACTATCCTCTCTAAATGAACCTTTCACTGAATCTGAACTCCTAGACTCAATAAACTCACTACCTACAGGGAAAGCTCCTGGACCAGACGGTCTGTCTGGAGAATACTATAAGAAATTCGCCAATCAATTAACCCCATACTTAACACAACTTTTCAATAACGCTGCCTCCTCTGTAAAGTTTAATAAAGAAACACTGAATGCTATTATTATAACACTACCAAAACCAGGGAAAGAACCATCAGCACCCTCAAAACTTTCGTCCCATATCATTACTTAACATAGACATTAAAATATATGCCAAAACCATTGCCAAACGTTTAATGAAGTTCATGCCAGATCTCATAAACAAAGACCAGTCAGGATTCATTAAGGGCAGACAAGCACCGGATGCCACAAGACGCATGATAGATTTGATACACTATGCCGAATCCAGAGGAACGCCTTCTCTGCTGCTTTCATTAGATGCAGAGAAGGCGTTCGATAGGGTTCATTGGACCTATCTCCAAAAAGTACTCCAAAAATTCGGTTTCAGAGAACACATACTCAGAGCTATCATGGCATTATACTCCAACCCATCAGCACGAGTATACACAGCAGATATGCTTTCACAACCGTTTGACATATCAAACGGCACACGCCAAGGGTGTCCTTTATCGCCAATTATATTCAACCTAATGATGGAACCCTTGGCGGAACATATTCGCTCCAACCCCCTAATTACAGGCTTAACAGTAGGCAAAATCTCTCACAAGATCAATCTATTCGCGGACGATGTGATTCTGATTCTCACAAATCCAACATCTTCACTAGCAGAAACCCAAAAAATTTTAGAACGGTTCGGACAAGTTTCTTACTACAAAGTGAACACGTCTAAATCACACATCTTAGATCTTAAAATGGACGCCACAACCAAAAATTTATTACAAAACCAATACCCCTTTACATGGTCAGATAAAAACATACCATACCTAGGGATACTTCTTACAAGATCAGTTAAACACCTCTTTTCAACCAATTTTAAACCACTACTTGACAAATTACGAATAGAATGCAAAAAAATAACAAAGATAGAACTATCATGGTCAGGGAGACTCGCAGCATTCAAAATGATCCACCTACCACAAATCCTCTACTTGTTCAGAACCCTCCCCATCCCCATACCAAAATACTTTTTTAAGTCTCTCCAAACAGTACTCAATAAATGCATATGGAAAAATAAAAAACCTAGAAGCGCACACTCGATACTCATGAAACACAAATCAGCGGGAGGATCAGGCACCATTGATTTTAATGATTACTATCAAGCATCAATACTAGACCAACTTAAAGAGTGGTTTCACACAGAGCCCAATACATTATTGGGAAAAATAGAAAACTCAACACTTATACTCCCAAATCTGCAATGGTGGTTAATGAGCACTCCCTTAGGTTCACAAATACCATTAGCATTACCACCCACTATGAAAACAGCAGCCACTGCATGGAAAATCTTAGCCCAATCTAGCCAAACCTACCCTAAAAACCCTCCAATCCCTTTCGCTATCGAAGCCCTACACCATCTATCACCAGACTTATTACTATCCAAATGGTCCTATCAGGGAATAAAATCCATCCAAGACCTATTCCAAAACTCAAAACCAAAACCCTTCTCTCTTCTACTACAAGAATATAATATACCCAAAACAGATCTTTTTACATATTTTAGAGTAAAACACTGCCTTGATAAAATACATATCCCACTATACACAATACACCCAAAGGCCTGGCATTTCCTAACTGATCCATCACCAAATACAAAAGGGATATCTATATTCTACAACATTCTACATCAAAAACGGAGATTCACTAAAGCTCCTCCCCACATACATTGGGAAAAGGACTTAGGGCAAATTTACACGGACCACCAATGGCAACAGGCATTACAAACAATATATAAAGCAACTAAATGCTCTGCTCTATGGGAACTAGCCCAAAAAATATCTCTCCGATGGTACATAACCCCAACAAAATTAGCCTTGTTTATTAAAAACGCCCCAAATTTATGTTGGAGATGCAACTCAACTAAAGGCGATATAATGCACATTTTCTGGCACTGCAATCGCCTCAAAAACTACTGGGAAAGTATCTTCAGAATACTAAGGGACATCACATCACAACATATTCCTATATCACCCGATTTAGCGATTTTAAACCTAAATATAGACTCCATACCAGAAACATTCAGACATGTAATAACACATATTCTAATGGCAGCAAGACTTAGCATAACTAGGCTGTGGAAATCTGATAATATTCCTTCAATGGAACACACACTCGAATTAGTAAACACCCATTATAGCTATGAACTAATCATGGCTTCAAGTGCAAACCGGTTAACAAAAGAAAAAAAGCTATGGTTACCATGGGAACAATGGACAGGTGCTGAAAAATTCCTATGACGGAAAATTTCTGAGTAGAAAAAGTTTTCTTGATATAAAACACTATTAACTACACTAGACTTGATATAGTACCGAGTCAAAACAGTTACTCGATCATTTTCTCATCTTTATATAAAAATTCAGTATAACATAAACTTTGGTTACCCAATTCCATTAAGTCTAAACCTTTACCCCTAGGAGACAAAAGAGGTCCCAGTGGGGGTCTCCTAGGGAGACAGTAATATAATATCATATTATATTATACTATTTTCTAGAATATCCGTTTAACTAGTATTTTCATCATACTAGAAATTCAAATATATGCTTCCTATTAGCATTTGTTATTTAAAATAAATAAGCACAAATCATTCAAGACATTTTTTTTTATGTATTGTCATGCTTATAACACTCTGTACAACGTCTTACAATGTCCACATTGTACTAATTTTCTTTAAAACAATAAAAATATTGGAACAAAAAAAAAAATTATTCAATTAGAAGCTGATAAAACCAAGCTTGTGGGGGGGTGGGGTTTTACAACTGGCCTGGACAGATTGCAGTGCAAGCGGGGGCAACAGAATAAGGTTAAATGTTTGATCTTGTTCAGGGCAGCTGAATACAAAATAAGTAACACTTTCAAAAACAAACAAGTATAGACAGTAGTTTCAAATTCTTAGTAAGGCAGAATTAAACTTCCATTAGGCAATGTAGTCCAGTGTTGAAGAGAAGAGTGGAGTCTTTGCAGCTACCAGAGGGTATGAAGAGTCAGGTGGGAAATCGCAGACAGGTAGAGCGACTTTTGTGTTGCAGGGAAAACCAGTGTAGTTACCTGAAAGAGTAGAGCAGAGAAGGCATGGTGAGGAGATGGTGAAGATGACAGGTGGTCTTGTTAGAAGAAGTGCCCGTGTCCAAGTGCCAAACACTTGTTGCCAGCGTGACACTTTGTGCAAGGAGTGACCAGCCTAAACCCTCGCCAGCCGTCCCAAGAAATGAACTAAATTTATAGTGGGAAGGTGTGTGGGGGGGGGGGAGATTCAAAATATTCAATTAGAAGCTGATCAAACCAAGCTTGTGGGGGGTGGAGTTTTACAACTGGCCTGGACAGATTGCAGTGCAAGCGGGGGCAACAGAATAAGGTTAAATGTTTGATCTTGTTTAGGGCAGCACAATACAAAATAACTGACACTCAAAAACAAACAAGTATAGACAGTAGTTTCAAATTCTTAGTAAGGCAGAATTAAACTTCCATTAGTCAATGTAGTCCAGTGTTGAAGAGAAGAGTGGAGTCTTTGCAGCTACCCGAGGGTATGAAGAGTCAGGTGGGAAATCGCAGACAGGTAGAGCAACTTTTGTGTTGCAGGGAAGACCAGTGTAGTTACCTGAAACAATAGAGCAGAGAAGGCATGGTGAGGAGATGGTGAAGATGACAGGTGGTCTTGTTAGAAGAAGTGCCCGTGTCCAAGTGCCAAACACTTGTTGCCGGCGTGACACTTTGTGCAAGGAGTGACCAGCCTAAACCTTCGCCAGCCGTCCCAAGAAATGAACTAAATTTATAGTGGGAAGGTGTGTGTGTGTGTGGGGGGGGGTTCAAAATTATTCAATTAGAAGCTGATAAAACTAAGCTTGTGGGGGGGGGGGGGGGGGGGGTTTACAACTGGCCTGTACAGATTGCAGTGCAATAGGGGGCAACATGTTAAGGTTAAATGTTTGATCTTGTTCAGGGCAGCAAAATACAAAATAAGTGACACTTTCAAAAACAAACAAGTATAGACAGTAGTTTCAAATTCTTAGTAAGGCAGAATTAAACTTCCATTAGGCAATGTAGTCCAGTGTTGAAGAGAAGAGTGGAGTCTTTGCAGTTATCAGAGGGTATGAAGAGTCAGGTGGGAAATCGCAGACAGGTAGAGCGACTTTTGTGTTGCAGGGAAGACCAGTGTAGTTACCTGAAAGAGTAGAGCAGAGAAGGCATGGTGAGGAGATGGTGAAGATGACAGGTGGTCTTGTTAGAAGAAGTGCCCGTGTCCAGGGGCGGACTGACCATTGAGCCACTCGGGCACTGCCCGAGGGCCCTGGGTCACTAGGGGGCCCCATCAGGGTTGCCAGCCTGAGTAAAACCAGGGACAGTATGTATAAATCTGTGTTTTTTTTTACATCTGTCTGTGTATACTGTGTATATATGTATGTGTATACTGTGTGATTGTATACTGTGTGTGTGTATACTGTGTGGCCCCATAATCTCTGATTGCCTGGGGGCCCCATAATCTCCTATTGCCCGGGGGCCCCATAATCTCCTATTGCCCGGGGGCCCCATGAGTTATCAGTCCGCCCCTGCCCGTGTCCAAGTGCCAAACACTTGTTGCCGGCGTGACACTTTGTGCAAGGAGTGACCAGCCTAAACCCTCGCCAGCCGTCCTAGGAAGTTAACTAAATTTATAGTGGGAAGGTGGGGGGGAATTCAAAATGATTCAATTAGAAGCTGATAAAACCAAGCTTGTGGGGGGTGGGGTTTTACAACTGGCCTGGACAGATTGCAGTGCAAGCGGGGGCAACAGAATAAGGTTAAATGTTTGATCTTGTTCAGGGCAGCAAAATACAAAATAAGTGACACTTTCAAAAACAAACAAGTATAGACAGTAGTTTCAAATTCTTAGTAAGGCAGAATTAAACTTCCATTAGGCAATGTAGTCCAGTGTTGAAGAGAAGAGTGGAGTCTTTGCAGTTATCAGAGGGTATGAAGAGTCAGGTGGGAAATCGCAGACAGGTAGAGCGACTTTTGTGTTGCAGGGAAGACCAGTGTAGTTACCTGAAAGAGTAGAGCAGAGAAGGCATGGTGAGGAGATGGTGAAGATGACAGGTGGTCTTGTTAGAAGAAGTGCCTGTGTCCAAGTGCCAAACACTTGTTGCCGGCGTGACACTTTGTGCAAGGAGTGACCAGCCTAAACCCTCGCCACCCGTCCCAAGAAATGAACTAAATTTATAGTGGGAAGGTGTGGGGGGATTCAAAATTATTCAATTAGAAGCTGATAAAACCAAGCTTGTGGGGGGGGTTTACAACTGGCCTGGACAGATTGTAGTGCAAGCGGGGGCAACAGAATAAGGTTAAATGTTTGATCTTGTTCAGGGCAGCAAAATAAGTGACACTTTCAAAAACAAACAAGTATAGACAGTAGTTTCAAATTCTTAGTAAGGCAGAATTAAACTTCCATTAGGCAATGTAGTCCAGTGTTGAAGAGAAGAGTGGAGTCTTTGCAGCTACCAGAGGGTATGAAGAGTCAGGTGGGAAATCGCAGACAGGTAGAGCGACTTTTGTGTTGCAGGGAAGACCAGTGTAGTTACCTGAAAGAGTAGAGCAGAGAAGGCATGGTGAGGAGATGGTGAAGATGACAGGTGGTCTTGTTAGAAGAAGTGCCCGTGTCCAAGTGCCAAACACTTGTTGCCAGCGTGACACTTTGTGCAAGGAGTGACCAGCCTAAACCCTCGCCAGCCGTCCCAAGAAATGAACTAAATTTATAGTGGGAAGGTGTGGGGGGGGGGGGGGAGATTCAAAATTATTCAATTAGAAGCTGATAAAACCAAGCTTGTGGGGGGTGGAGTTTTACAACTGGCCTGGACAGATTGCAGTGCAAGCGGGGGCAACAGAATAAGGTTAAATGTTTGATCTTGTTCAGGGCAGCAGAATACAAAATAAGTGACACTTTCAAAAACAAACAAGTATAGACAGTAGTTTCAAATTCTTAGTAAGGCAGAATTAAACTTCCATTAGGCAATGTAGTCCAGTGTTGAAGAGAAGAGTGGAGTCTTTGCAGCTACCAGAGGGTATGAAGAGTCAGGTGGGAAATCGCAGACAAGTAGAGCGACTTTTGTGTTGCAGGGAAGACCAGTGTAGTTACCTGAAAGAGTAGAGCAGAGAAGGCATGGTGAGGAGATGGTGAAGATGACAGGTGGTCTTGTTAGAAGAAGTGCCCGTGTCCAAGTGCCAAACACTTGTTGCCGGCGTGACACTTTGTGCAAGGAGTGACCAGCCTAAACCCTTGCCAGCCGTCCTAGGAAGTTAACTAAATTTATAGTGGGAAGGTGGGGGGGGGATTCAAAATGATTCAATTAGAAGCTGATAAAACCAAGCTTGTGGGGGGTGGGGTTTTACAACTGGCCTGGACAGATTGCAGTGCAAGCGGGGGCAACAGAATAAGGTTAAATGTTTGATCTTGTTCAGGGCAGCAGAATACAAAATAAGTGACACTTTCAAAAACAAACAAGTATAGACAGTAGTTTCAAATTCTTAGTAAGGCAGAATTAAACTTCCATTAGGCAATGTAGTCCAGTGTTGAAGAGAAGAGTGGAGTCTTTGCAGCTACCAGAGGGTATGAAGAGTCAGGTGGGAAATCGCAGACAGGTAGTGCGACTTTTGTGTTGCAGGAAAGACCAGTGTAGTTACCTGAAAGAGTAGAGCAGAGAAGGCATGGTGAGGAGATGGTAAAGATGACAGGTGGTCTTGTTAGAAGAAGTGCCCGTGTCCAAGTGCCAAACACTTGTTGCCGGCGTGACACTTTGTGCAAGGAGTGATGATAAGGTCAGGGATTTAATTTAGAGTTCTCACTTAATATAATGCCTACGTGTAAATCTGTTATGAATGTAACCTTTGGCTGCTGAACTCGATTGAAGCTGCTTTTGTTTCCTTGTATCTGTATTGCCATGGTGTTGGAGCTTGTGCTTGTAGCCCAGGTGACTCCTGTTGTTGTTTACCCTTGCCCTGTGTGGGGGTAGTGCTGATGCTATTGTTTGTATAATTGCCTATAAAAGGCCTTTGAAAGAAGTAAAGGGAGCAGTCCTTTATGCTCAGAACTGATGCACGGATTTCTGACTCTGTGTCTTAATTCCTATAGAAGCAATAATTTGACAAAGCAATATAAACTTAAAGCAACTTGTTTAAGAGTTGCCCCTAACATTTTGGCGCCCGAACAGGGACTCACCAAGTTGCTACAAGAGGTGGCTGAGCTACGCTGACGGAACGAAAGGACAGGCATTCCGGGAACCACAGATCAAAAACCTGGCCGGGTAAGAAAAAGCTTTATTTTTCTTATATTCTGTGCTCCCCTGATTTGTGCCTATCCGTTCTGTCAGTTACGGTTCTCCTGGTTTTAAAACACCAGCCTCTGTAGTGGTGAGTCTAGAATTACTGCATATTTTGGTTTATATTGCTGGAATTATTTGTTTGTTTGTCTGTCTGTCTTGTTGAGAAAGTGAATGAGCCTTGCCCAGGTTGGTATGAATTGAAAGAATATCATCCCCCTTCCGGGGGGTCTGACGCTTAAGTTTGATATTCAATTTAGTTCATAAACCATAGACGGGTTGAGAGTATAAGCCCTGTCTGCTCCATAAAGCAGGGATAAGAGTGCATGAGAGGGATCCCAGATACGGGGAGGGAATAAGGTCTCAATAAAGTCCGAAGATCTAGTCGGATACCTGGCCACTTAAAGGAATGCTTGTATATGTTGTAGCCGCATTCTTGTATATGTTATAGCCACATTCTGGTTTGTTATTGGGCTAGCATATAAAGTAATTATTTGTTATTGGGCTAGCATATAAAGTAATTCGATTTCAGAAATCTCATTCCGGAGAGGTTTTTAGTATTCTAGCACCCCAGGAGGAAGGCAACGAGGAACTAGTGTAACTTAGTTAAGTGTTTTATATTGTACACTAAGTGTCCCACACGCTACCTAGGCAGGACTGTTAGAATGGGCCAGAGGAACACAAAACCCCGTCAGGGAATTGTGGCGCACTATACGGTGCCACAGATAATTAAGAACATTTATGGGAAAACCGAAGCACAGGACTTAAAGGATGTCCTTCGTAAATTTAAGGTGAAAGGAGCAGCGGGCTTAGACCCGGATGTATGGAGTGAAATAAAAAGGGACAGACAAGGAAAGGTGTTAGAGAAGCAATGGATGCGTCAGGTTCAATGCTTAATTAAGGTCTCAAATAGAGCGAAAGAAGAGGGGTGGAAATATAATCCAGATTGTCAAGGTTGGGATATGAAAGATAGAAGAACAAAAAATGTTGAGGCTCCCAGCTCAGCCATCCCACCCCCATACACTGACGTAGAATGTAAACCACACAAGATATATCCTGTACTTGAGGGGAGAGGATGGGTTTGTCAGGTTTGTGGAGCACAAAACCCAGAATGGGCAGTAGAATGTGTGCATTGTGGAGCACAAAAACCTCATCCAGAAACTGTAGCTCCCGTACGCACTGATACACGCATTGTTCAGGTAAACATTCCAGAATTTGGACAAGCAGCCCATCCAAATGCCCCGCCTACTGTCACTCATAGAATGCAAATAAGGACTTGGGCACCATGGTCGGCAGACACCCTTATGGCATTAATACAGAGCGCCCCAGACCCGGTGGCAAAGCCAGCTGCTTTCTGTAGATTTGTGACACAGTTAATGAATACACATGAAGCGACCTGGCAGGATGGGGAGGATCTATGCAGACACAAAATGACTTTGACCCTGTTTAACCAGTTTATGATAGAAATAGGTCCACACAGACCTGCAGGACAAGTTGATGGGGATGGCAACCTGGAGGCAGGACATGTCAGACATATAGACTCAAGGGCCCCTTTTATTGCTAGATTAGAAGCTTTTTGTCATGGACCCCCTCTCCTGTTGTTTTGCTTATCACCCATGAAGCAAATGCCAGGACAGACTGTATCGGAATTTTACTTATCTATGGAAAGTATGATGGCCGATGAGGGATTGGACTTGGCCCTGCCAGTCACAATCCGAGCCTTCAATAGACAATTTATGGAGGGATTAATTCCACAGATAAGTGAGAGACTGAAAGCCTGCACACCAGAGTGGAGGGCAACTAGAGATAGAGGGACGTTGTTACAAAAAGCGCAAGGCATAGAGGCGGACTTAGCAGAAACCAAAGGGAGGAAATCTCATGCTATCAACGCACTCGGGGGTTCCCAAGAGCAAGGTAGAGGTTCCTTTCGCAAACCCCTTACCTGTCACTACTGTAACAAGATTGGTCACATCAGACGCAACTGTAGGAAAAGAATAAGGGATGAAGGAGAGGAAGGTGTTGATTCTCCAGTTAATCAGAGAAGGAACCAGCCCAGGGACAACAAAAATAGTCATATCAGGCAGCAGGGAGATGGTCCACGAGCATGACTCGCCCCGGTTTTAGAAAAATCCAAAACAACAATGCTTAAGACAAATATAACGGTTGGTAATAAGAAAATCTCTTGTTTAGTCGATACAGGAGCTTCACGCTCGTTACTTTCTGATTCTGAACTACTCCCTGGCCAAAAATCACCTGACACTTTACTAATAACTGGATATGATGGCATTTTAGCCGACACCCCGCTTACAAAACCTCTGAAAGTTAAAGTAGGAAACCACATGTTCCTTTCACGCTTTCTGGTATCCAGAGAAGCCCCCACTAATTTGTTAGGAGCTGACATTTTGCAGAAAATAGGAGCTAACATTACCTATCACCCAGATGGCACTGTCACCTTAGCTATAGGGGATAATCAAGAAAACATGGAGATGTGTAACCTGTTACAATACCTAGAGGAGGAATCGGAATTGTCCGGCCCACCTCCTTCAGACTTAGATCAGATTTTGTCGTTCCTTCCAGGAGAACTATGGGAGAAACATCCAGCTGATGTTGGACTTTTGCCCATACCTCCGGTTACCCTACAGCTGATTCCAGGAGCAGTGCTTCCCCAACAAAAACAGTATCCACTCAGTGCACCCCAAGAGGCGGCCATAGAAATGCAGGTCCAATCCTTCTTAAAAAGTGGAGTTCTAAAAGAGGTAAAATCACCGGCAAACACTCCCTTGTACCCGGTTAAAAAGAAATCAGTAGCCGGTAGTCCGGTTAAGTATAGAATGGTCCAAGACCTTAGAGCGGTCAACAAAATACTAGCCCCGATGACACCTTTAGTACCCAATCCACATACATTACTGTCACAAATACCATCAACCAGTATGTACTTTACGGTTATAGATTTAGCGAACGCTTTCTTTTCCGTCCCGCTTGCTGAAGAATGCCAACTTTGGTTTGCATTTTCCCTCAAAAATCGGCAACTAACCTGGACGCGCCTACCTCAGGGTATGGCGCATTCACCTACCTTGTATTCGCAAGCATTGCAAACGGTGTTGGGAGAATGGGTACCACCAGATTCCTGTGTATTGTTACAATATGTGGATGATTTATTGTTATGCTGCCCTGACAAGGAAACTTGTTTGGCCACCACCCTTAATTTGTTGCGATTTTTGGCAGAAAAAGGTTGCAAGGTTAATAAGAAAAAGTTGCAAGTGTGTCAGGAAAAAGTTATCTTTTTGGGACATTGTATATCACAGGGTACGAGACATCTCACTGAGGAGAGGGTTCAAGTGATAAAGGGAATGTTACCCCCACGGAATTTCAAACAATTGCGTATGTTTTTAGGTATTGTGTCATATTGTAGACAGTGGATACCACACGCTAGCGCTTTGATGCAGCCATTATACGATTGTTTGAAAATTGTACCGTATATGCTTACAGAAGTAGCTTATGAGTCGTTTGTCACTTTGAAAAAGTTGTTGATTTCTGCCCTGGCTATTGGTATACCAGATTACACCAAGATATTTAATCTGTACATTGCTGAGATCGCTGGACACGCCACAGGTGTTCTGACACAGGCACATGTAAAACAAAGACCAGTCGCTTACTTTTCAGCAGCATTAGATCCAGTATCTAAAGGTTCACCGTCTTGTAGCTGCAGTGTCAATTATCATAGATAAGTCATCAGAGATTGTTCTAGACAATCCAGTCGTAGTGCATACCACACATGACATACATGCAATCTTGTCTCAGGTACAGCCCAAACACATTTCAATGGCTAGGCAATTAAGGTTACAGTGTACTTTACTCTTACCTCCAAATGTCACTTTTCAGCGCTGTACAACCTTAAATTTGGCCACCTTTTTGCCTCTTCAGTCACCAGATTTGGCAAGGGGGAATGATAGTACTAATAGTACTAGTGAGAAAAGAAATGAGGACACTGACACTCTTTTGTTTAAAGAGGTAGATGAACACGATTGTTTTCAGCTCATGGAACAGGAGACAATGGGATTCCCACACGTTACAGATACACCAATTTTAAACGCTGAGTACACCTTGTACATAGATGGCAGCAGGTTTGCTGATGACAAAGGTAAATATCACACAGGGTATGCTGTAGTGACTGATACCCGGGTGATTGAAGCACAGGCCTTACCAGCCCACATGTCAGCACAGGAAGCAGAATTAAAAGCTTTAGAACAAGCTCTAGAATACTTAAAAGGACGAGAAGGGAGTATTTACACTGACTCCGCTTACGCTTATGGTGTAGCGCACGATTATGGCCACATATGGAGGGCTAGAGGTTATCTGACAGCAGCAGGTACACCTGTAAAACATGGAGAAGGGATTAAGAGAGTCCTGAACAATCTTCAAAAGGTTAAACGAGTGGCCATTATGAAGATAGCGGCACACACGAGCGCAAAAAAAATTGAGGCAAAAGGAAATGCATTTGCAGATTTGACTGCAAAACAGGCAGCTCTAGGGGAAGGAAGCCCTGAGACCTTAGCAGCGGTAGAGGTGAGTATCCCAGAACCAACATGGCAGCAGCTGAGTAAATTACAGGAGCAAGCATGGGGAGAGCGAGAAAGATAAGTGGGTCAGGATGGGAGCAGCAAGAGACCTTGACAATGTATGGAGGGAAGGAGGCAAAATATGCCTACCTGCCTCTCTGTACCCAGCAATGGCAGCGGCAGTTCACCTACCCACACACGTCAGTTCCAATTCCATGTATAGGATTGTGAACCAAGGATGGCTCGCCCCTGGATTCAGTAGCACTGCAAGAAACTACTGTGCAGCCTGCCAAATCTGTCTCCTGAATAACCCAGGACAGAAAGTGAAAACCCCACGAAAACACCAGGTCCGGGCCCATACAAATGCCTAAGAGCGGCCCCTTTGAATTTGTCCTCGTGTGTATCGATTTATTCTCAGGTTGGCCCGAAAGTTATCCAGTAAAATCAGCTACAGCTAAAGCCACAGCTAAGAAACTGATCACTGAGTTAATACCTAGGTTTGGTCTTCCTGAAACCATAGAATCAGATAGGGGGACACACTTTACAGGAGAAATCATGCAGAATGTGATGACCATGTTAGGGGTTCAACAAAGTTTCCACACCCCTTACCACCCACAGAGTTCAGGATCAGTGGAGAGAGTAAATGGGACAATAAAGCTAAAAATACAAAAAGCCATGCAAGAGTTAGGGCCGGTTCACACAGGGGCGACTTGTCAGGCGACCTAGTCGCCTGACAAGTCGCCTCCCGTTCTGTGCTACGAAACCGTTCTAATAGGAGCGACGCAAGTCGCTCCGACTTAGAAAAAGGTTCCTGTACTACTTTGGGGGCGACTTGCATAGACTTCTATACAGAAGTCATCTTGCAAGTCGCCCCGGCAGCCGTGTGCAGGTCGCCTCGGTGAGGCGACCTGCAAGTCGTGCCGCGTCTAGTGTGAACTGCACTTAAACAAGCCTTGGCCAGAATGCCTGCCTCTGGCTTTATTCTCTATAAGGTACACTCCAACAGGAAAAACAGGATTATCCCCATACGAAATACTTTTTGGGAATGCACCTAGATTAGGTTTATACTTTCCACAGAGTATGCAATTGCAATGTGATAGTTTGACTGCATATGTGATACAATTACAACAACGTCTAACTAAGATCCACAAAAGTGTGTATTCTTCTCTTCCAGACCCTAATTCAATAACAGGTACACATACGCTGCTACCAGGGGATTATGTATATGTAAAGAAACACACCAGAAAGGCATTGGAACCCAGGTTTGAAGGTCCTTACCAAGTACTCTTGACCACAGCCACCTCAGTAAAGCTGGAAGGAAAACCTACCTGGATACACGCATCACATTGCAAGAAACAACCCGAGAAAACAACATGATGAAATATCTACTTACATATTTTTTGTTGAAGATTGTTGTTTTACAAATATATGCATGGACTCCTGGTATTAATGTACTTGAAGTAGAGGAAACAACAACTTTCGAATGGGCTATAGATGATCCTAAAGTAGCAAATGATTCAGGATATGAGATGAATAAGGATTATAATGTAGGTAATTACACTGTTAAAGGACACAGGCGACCATTTCATATAGATGTAGGTATTGCATGGATACAGGCGGACCCATTCTCAGAAGTAACTATAACCTTCCAGTGGAATGACAATATGAGCTTTCCTTTCAATAACAATAAAAATCATAGGTGCCATAAAATATCCCTTTCACAGACGTGGAAACAAGCCCGGGAACGGGTGGTAGGACAAATGTACCAAATATTAACCACAATAGCAGGGGGAGAAAATATATCAGAAGGGATGTTCAATCTGACAGATATTACCGTTAATCAATCCAGTACTTTCCTCTGTGCATCTTGGTGGAGGGAAGAGAGAGTTGATGGGTGGTACTGGTATGCACAGACCTATGGGTTTCACATACAAATGGAGGAAGAAGTAACGCCAACAATTGAATCTTCCATATTAACACCCGTACCAAACACTTGCATAAATGTATCAACATCACAACAGAAAACAAAAATAAAATTCAATATCACCTTTCCCCCGATACCGGAGTGTAGGTATAAACGAGAATGGTACGACACACTATTGGGACTGACAGGTACAGGGATGGGAATTTTAAACTCGGTCGAGATAAAAGAAATGAACAACAGATGGAAGCATGCAGGGGGACACATAGCTGACAGCTTGACTATCACAAGCAAATGGTTACCCACCACTTTTGAAACCCAACTGCAAGAAATACCCCTATTACAATTTTTGGGAGGGTTAATAAATCACACGATAGGAGCAGAGCTCCAGCTGTGGAATCAAAGTCAACAGTTTGT
The DNA here is from genome assembly GCF_042186555.1 of Aquarana catesbeiana. Classification (NCBI taxonomy): domain Eukaryota; kingdom Metazoa; phylum Chordata; class Amphibia; order Anura; family Ranidae; genus Aquarana; species Aquarana catesbeiana. The sequence continues at coordinate 59,162 of NW_027362627.1, read as the reverse complement.
AAATTTCACACAGTGCTCTTTTAACCTCTTATCTTATCATATACAAATAAATAGGGCCAGAACTGAACTACAGTTGGGAAATTATCATACCTGGATGAAATATTTTTAGGGTCTAACTGACGATGGTGTATGGTTCCAAGTAAAAGGGGATAAAATAGAATGTGAGGATAAATGGTGTGTAGGAAGGTTCGAAGCATACCGGGTAGCAGATGTAATGGAAATGTGTAAAATAGTGGTCATGCCACTAGTAATTGAAGACGAGTTTTGGTATCCAGAAATATATGGGAAATATGTAGATAAAGGAAACAGAACCCATGATTTAACTCTATGTGAAGGAACTAATAAGGGAATGGTATGTGGCAGAAGTTCCCCAGTATATGAACCTTGCTTGTTAAAATACCAAACTAGCATATGCAAAATGCAAAGAACACAGATAAATGTGAACAATAGATTCATAGAAATAGGACCCCAGCATATTTGTATCATTACTAATGATAACCGCACCATGTCAGCATTAAATAAATTGGCGCCATTTGCGGGATGTATAAAAAAGATTAAAATATTACAATGGGGTAACGACACCTATCTTTTTGAACCAGACGCCGATAAGATATTCTCTTCAGTCTATGAGGTACATAATCTCACTGACACTACACCCTTTATAATTTCTTTAGACCCACTAAAACAGGTTTTGGAACAATCAGAGTTGTTAAGACAACACATAGAAACACTAGAACATATCCTACAGAATAACCTTGTATCTGCAATTATTGACAAAGGTAGACTAGTACATCTTTCCTCACAGATACAACAGGATACTGCACCACATTGGTGGGACATATTTAGTGGAATGTCTTCTACAGCAACCAATACCTTTCACTGGTTGTTAAGTCCAATGGTAATTATTATTCTAATATTAATATCACTTACAATCAAAAATATATGTGTATACAGGAAAATAAATAGGAAAATTAGGAGAATAGAAAAGGCATACCGATAAATGTGTATTGACATCACCCTACTCCTATAAAACTCCTCTTCTTGAATTTTAAGATGTTGGTAATACCTAGGGGGATGGGTTCTACCCCTCTGACAACTCGCGGTCAGGGAAAGGACTCTGGGGAAAAACTGGCTAGAACTTATTCATGAGGACCCAGGGGGAGGGAGAGGATGATGTCAAAGGGGGAAATTGATAAGGTCAGGGATTTAATTTAGAGTTCTCACTTAATATAATGCCTACGTGTAAATCTGTTATGAATGTAACCTTTGGCTGCTGAACTCGATTGAAGCTGCTTTTGTTTCCTTGTATCTGTATTGCCATGGTGTTGGAGCTTGTGCTTGTAGCCCAGGTGACTCCTGTTGTTGTTTACCCTTGCCCTGTGTGGGGGTAGTGCTGATGCTATTGTTTGTATAATTGCCTATAAAATGCCTTTGAAAGAAGTAAAGGGAGCAGTCCTTTATGCTCAGAACTGATGCACGGATTTCTGACTCTGTGTCTTAATTCCTATAGAAGCAATAATTTGACAAAGCAATATAAACTTAAAGCAACTTGTTTAAGAGTTGCCCCTAACAGTGACCAGCCTAAACCCTTGCCAGCCGTCCCAAGAAATGAACTAAATTTATAGTGGGAAGGTGTGTGTGGGGGGGGGGGGATTCAAAATTATTCAATTAGAAGCTGATAAAACCAAGCTTGTGGGGGGTGGAGTTTTACAACTGGCCTGGACAGATTGCAGTGCAAGCGGGGGCAACAGAATAAGGTTAAATGTTTGATCTTGTTCAGGGCAGCAGAATACAAAATAAATAACACTTTTAAAAACAAACAAGTATAGACAGTAGTTTCAAATTCTTAGTAAGGCAGAATTAAACTTCCATTAGGCAATGTAGTCCAGTGTTGAAGAGAAGAGTGGAGTCTTTGCAGCTACCAGAGGGTATGAAGAGTCAGGTGGGAAATCGCAGACAGGTAGAGCAACTTTTGTGTTGCAGGGAAGACCAGTGTAGTTACCTGAAAGAGTAGAGCAGAGAAGGCATGGTGAGGAGATGGTGAAGAAGACTGGTGGTCTTGTTAGAAGAAGTGCCCGTGTCCAAGTGCCAAACACTTGTTTCCGGCGTGACACTTTGTGCAAGGAGTGACCAGCCTAAACCCTCGCCAGCCGTCCCAAGAAATGAACTAAATTTATAGTGGGAAGGTGTGTGGGGGGGGGGGAGATTCAAAATTATTCAATTAGAAGCTGATAAAACCAAGCTTGTGCGGGGTGGAGTTTTACAACTGGCCTGGACAGATTGCAGTGCAAGCGGGGGCAACAGAATAAGGTTAAATGTTTGATCTTGTTCAGGGCAGCAGAATACAAAATAAGTGACACTTTCAAAAACAAACAAGTATAGACAGTAGTTTCAAATTCTTAGTAAGGCAGAATTAAACTTCCATTAGGCAATGTAGTCCAGTGTTGAAGAGAAGAGTGGAGTCTTTGCAGCTACCAGAGGGTATGAAGAGTCAGGTGGGAAATCGCAAACAGGTAGAGCGACTTTTGTGTTGCAGGGAAGACCAGTGTAGTTACCTGAAAGAGTAGAGCAGAGAAGGCATGGTGAGGAGATGGTGAAGATGACAGGTGGTCTTGTTAGAAGAAGTGCCCGTGTCCAAGTGCCAAACACTTGTTGCCGGCGAGACACTTTGTGTAAGGAGTGACCAGCCTAAACCCTCGCCAGCCGTCCCAAGAAATGAACTAAATTTATAGTGGGAAGGTGTGTGTGGGGGGGGGAGATTCAAAATATTCAATTAGAAGCTGATAAAACCAAGCTTGTGGGGGGGGGTGGGGTTACAACTGGCCTGGACAGATTGTAGTGCAAGCGGGGGCAACAGAATAAGGTTAAATGTTTGATCTTGTTCGGGGCAGCAAAATACAAAATATGTGACACTTTTAAAAACAAACAAGTATAGACAGTAGTTTCAAATTCTTAGTAAGGTAGAATTAAACTTCCAATAGGCAATGTAGTCCAGTGTTGAAGAGAAGAGTGGAGTCTTTGCAGCTACCAGAGGGTATGAAGAGTCAGGTGGGAAATCGCAGAGAGGTAGAGCAACTTTTGTGTTGCAGGGAAGACCAGTGTAGTTACCTGAAAGAGTAGAGCAGAGAAGGCATGGTGAGGAGATGGTGAAGAAGACTGGTGGTCTTGTTAGAAGAAGTGCCCGTGTCCAAGTGCCAAACACTTGTTGCCGGCGTGACACTTTGTGCAAGGAGTGACCAGCCTAAACCCTCGCCAGCCGTCCCAAGAAATGAACTAAATTTATAGTGGGAGGCTGTGGGGGGGAGATTCAAAATTATTCAATTAGAAGCTGATAAAACCAAGCTTGTGGGGGAGTGGGGTTTTACAACTGGCCTGGACAGATTGCAGTGCAAGCGGGGGCAGCAGAATAAGGTTAAATGTTTGATCTTGTTCAGGGCAGCAAAACACAAAATAAGTGACACTTTCAAAAACAAACAAGTATAGACAGTAGTTTAAAATTCTTTGTAAGGCAGAATTAAACTTCCATTAGGCAATGTAGTCCAGTGTTGAAGAGAAGAGTGGAGTCTTTGCAGCTACCAGAGGGTATGAAGAGTCAGGTGGGAAATCGCAGACAGGAAGAGCAACTTTTGTGTTGCAGGGAAGACCAGTGTAGTTACCTGAAAGAGTAGAGTAGAGAAGGCATGGTGAGGAGATGGTGAAGATGACAGGTGGTCTTGTTAGAAGAAGTGCCCGTGTCCAAGTGCCAAACACTTGTTGCCGGCGTGACACTTTGTGCAAGGAGTGACCAGCCTAAACCCTCGCCAGCCGTCCCAAGAAATGAACTAAATTTATAGTGGGAAGGTGTTGGGGGGGGGGGGGGATTCAAAATATTCAATTAGAAGCTGATAAAACCAAGCTTGTGGGGGGGAGGGGTTTACAACTGGCCTGGACAGATTGCAGTGCAAGCGGGGGCAACAGAATAAGGTTAAATGTTTGATCTTGTTCAGGGCAGCAGAATACAAAATAAGTGACACTTTCAAAAACAAACAAGTATAGACAGTAGTTTCAAATTCTTAGTAAGGCAGAATTAAACTTCCATTAGGCAATGTAGTCCAGTGTTGAAGAGAAGAGTGGAGTCTTTGCAGCTACCAGAGGGTATGAAGAGTCAGGTGGGAAATCGCAGACAGGTAGAGCGACTTTTGTGTTGCAGGGAAGACCAGTGTAGTTACCTGAAAGAGTAAAGCAGAGAAGGCATGGTGAGGAGATGGTGAAGATGACAGGTGGTCTTGTTAGAAGAAGTGCCCGTGTCCAAGTGCCAAACACTTGTTGCCGGCGAGACACTTTGTGTAAGGAGTGACCAGCCTAAACCCTCGCCAGCCGTCCCAAGAAATGAACTAAATTTATAGTGGGAAGGTGTGGGGGGGGGATTCAAAATTATTCAATTAGAAGCTGATAAAACCAAGCTTGTGGGGGGGGGAGGGGGTTTACAACTGGCCTGGACAGATTGCAGTGCAAGCGGGGGGCAACAGAATAAGGTTAAATGTTTGATCTTGTTCAGGGCAGCAGAATACAAAATAAGTAACACTTTCAAAAATAAACAAGTATAGACAGTAGTTTCAAATTCTTAGTAAGGCAGAATTAAACTTCCATTAGGCAATGTAGTCCAGTGTTGAAGAGAAGAGTGGAGTCTTTGCAGCTACCAGAGGGTATGAAGAGTCAGGTGGGAAATCGCAGACAGGTAGATCGACTTTTGTGTTGCAGGGAAGACCAGTCTAGTTACCTGAAAGAGTAGAGCAGAGAAGGCATGGTGAGGAGATGGTGAAGATGACAGGTGGTCTTGTTAGAAGAAGTGCCCGTGTCCAAGTGCCAAACACTTGTTGCCGGCGTGACACTTTGTGCAAGGAGTGACCAGCCTAAACCCTCACCAACCGTCCCAAGAAATGGACTAAATTTATTGTGGGAAGGTGTGTGGGGGGGGGAGATTCAAAATTATTCAATTAGAAGCTGATAAAACCAAGCTTGTGGGGGGTGGGGTTTTACAACTGGCCTGGACAGATTGCAGTGCAAGCGGGGGCAACAGAATAAGGTTAAATGTTTGATCTTGTTCAGGGCAGCAGAATACAAAATAAGTGACACTTTCAAAAACAAACAAGTATAGACAGTAGTTTCAAATTCTTAGTAAGGCAGAATTAAACTTCCATTAGGCAATGTTGTCCAGTGTTGAAGAGAAGAGTGGAGTCTTTGCAGCTACCAGAGGGTATGAAGAGTCAGATGGGAAATCGCAGACAGGTAGAGCAACTTTTGTGTTGCAGGGAAGACCAGTGTAGTTACCTGAAAGAGTAGAGCAGAGAAGGCATGGTGAGAAGATGGTGAAGAAGACTGGTGGTCTTGTTAGAAGAAGTGCCCGTGTCCAAGTGCCAAACACTTGTTGCCGGCGTGACACTTTGTGCAAGGAGTGACCAGCCTAAACCCTCGCCAGCCGTCCCAAGAAATGAACTAAATTTATAGTGGGAAGGTGTGGGGGGGGGGGAGATTCAAAATTATTCAATTAGAAGCTGATCAAACCAAGCTTGTGGGGGGGGGGTTACAACTGGCCTGGACAGATTGTAGTGCAAGCGGGGGCAACAGAATAAGGTTAAATGTTTGATCTTGTTCGGGGCAGCAAAATACAAAATATGTGACACTTTTAAAAACAAACAAGTATAGACAGTAGTTTCAAATTCTTAGTAAGGTAGAATTAAACTTCCATTAGGCAATGTAGTCCAGTGTTGAAGAGAAGAGTGGAGTCTTTGCAGCTACCAGAGGGTATGAAGAGTCAGGTGGGAAATCGCAGACAGGTAGAGCAACTTTTGTGTTGCAGGGAAGACCAGTGTAGTTACCTGAAAAAGTAGAGCAGAGAATGCATGGTGAGGAGATGGTGAAGAAGACTGGTGGTCTTGCTAGAAGAAGTGCCCGTGTCCAAGTGCCAAACACTTGTTGCCGGCGTGACACTTTGTGCAAGGAGTGACCAGCCTAAACCCTCGCCAGCCGTCCCAAGAAATGAACTAAATTTATAGTGGGAAGGTGTGGGGGGGGGATTCAAAATTATTCAATTAGAAGCTGATAAAACCAAGCTTGTGGGGGGGGGGGAGGGGGTTTACAACTGGCCTGGACAGATTGCAGTGCAAGCGGGGGCAACAGAATAAGGTTAAATGTTTGATCTTGTTCAGGGCAGCAGAATACAAAATAAGTAACACTTTCAAAAATAAACAAGTATAGACAGTAGTTTCAAATTCTTAGTAAGGCAGAATTAAACTTCCATTAGACAATGTAGTCCAGTGTTGAAGAGAAGAGTGGAGTCTTTGCAGCTACCAGAGGGTATGAAGAGTCAGGTGGGAAATCGCAGACAGGTATATCGACTTTTGTGTTGCAGGGAAGACCAGTGTAGTTACCTGAAAGAGTAGAGCAGAGAAGGCATGGTGAGAAGATGGTGAAGAAGACTGGTGGTCTTGTTAGAAGAAGTGCCCGTGTCCAAGTGCCAAACACTTGTTGCCGGCGTGACACTTTGTGCAAGGAGTGACCAGCCTAAACCCTCACCAACCGTCCCAAGAAATGAACTAAATTTATAGTGGGAAGCTGTGGGGGGGAGATTCAAAATTATTCAATTAAAAGCTGATAAAACCAAGCTTGTGTGGGGGGGGGGGTTAAAACTGGCCTGGACAGATTGTAGTGCAAGCGGGGGCAACAGAATAAGGTTAAATGTTTGATCTTGTTCGGGGCAGCAAAATACAAAATATGTGACACTTTTAAAAACAAACAAGTATAGACAGTAGTTTCAAATTCTTAGTAAGGTAGAATTAAACTTCCATTAGGCAATGTAGTCCAGTGTTGAAGAGAAGAGTGGAGTCTTTGCAGCTACCAGAGGGTATGAAGAGTCAGGTGGGAAATCGCAGACAGGTAGAGCAACTTTTGTGTTGCAGGGAAGACCAGTGTAGTTACCTGAAAGAGTAGAGCAGAGAAGGCATGGTGAGGAGATGGTGAAGAAGACTGGTGGTCTTGTTAGAAGAAGTGCCCGTGTCCAAGTGCCAAACACTTGTTGCCGGCGTGACACTTTGTGTAAGGAGTGACCAGCCTAAACCCTCGCCAGCCGTCCCAAGAAATTAACTAAATTTATAGTGGGAAGGTGTGTTTGGGGGGGGGAGATTCAAAATATTCAATTAGAAGCTGATAAAACCAAGCTTGTGGGGGGTGGGGGATTACAACTGTCCTGGACAGATTGCAGTGCAAGCGGGGGCAACACAATAAGGTTAAATGTTTGCTCTTGTTCAGGGCAGCACAATACAAAATAAGTGACACTCAAAAACAAACAAGTATAGACAGTAGTTTCAAATTCTTAGTAAGGCAGAATTAAACTTCCATTAGGCAATGTAGTCCAGTGTTGAAGAGAAGAGTGGAGTCTTTGCAGCCACCAGAGGGTATGAAGAGTCAGGTGGGAAATCGCAGACAGGTAGAGCAACTTTTGTGTTGCAGGGAAGACCAGTGTAGTTACCTGAAAGAGTAGAGCAGAGAAGGCATGGTGAGGAGATGGTGAAGAAGACTGGTGGTCTTGTTAGAAGAAGTGCCCGTGTCCAAGTGCCAAACACTTGTTGCCGGCGTAAAACTTTGTGCAAGGAGTGACCAGCCTAAACCCTCGCCAGCCGTCCCAAGAAATGAACTAAATTTATAGTGGGAAGCTGTGGGGGGGAGATTCAAAATTATTCAATTAGAAGCTGATAAAACCAAGTTTGTGGGGGGTGGGGTTTTACAACTGGCCTGGACAGATTGCAGTGCAAGCGGGGGCAACAGAATAAGGTTAAATGTTTGATCTTGTTCGGGGCAGCAAAATACAAAATATGTGACACTTTTAAAAACAAACAAGTATAGACAGTAGTTTCAAATTCTTAGTAAGGTAGAATTAAACTTCCATTAGGCAATGTAGTCCAGTGTTGAAGAGAAGAGTGGAGTCTTTGCAGCTACCAGAGGGTATGAAGAGTCAGGTGGGAAATCGCAGACAGGTAGAGCAACTTTTGTGTTGCAGGGAAGACCAGTGTAGTTACCTGAAAAAGTAGAGCAGAGAATGCATGGTGAGGAGATGGTGAAGAAGACTGGTGGTCTTGCTAGAAGAAGTGCCCGTGTCCAAGTGCCAAACACTTGTTGCCGGCGTGACACTTTGTGCAAGGAGTGACCAGCCTAAACCCTCGCCAGCCGTCCCAAGAAATGAACTAAATTTATAGTGGGAAGGTGTGTGGGGGGGGGGAGATTCAAAATTATTCAATTAGAAGCTGATAAAACCAAGTTTGTGCGGGGTGGAGTTTTACAACTGGCCTGGACAGATTGCAGTGCAAGCGGGGGCATCAGAATAAGGTTAAATGTTTGATCTTGTTCAGGGCAGCAGAATACAAAATAAGTGACACTTTCAAAAACAAACAAGTATAGACAGTAGTTTCAAATTCTTAGTAAGGCAGAATTAAACTTCCATTAGGCAATGTAGTCCAGTGTTGAAGAGAAGAGTGGAGTCTTTGCAGCTACCAGAGGGTATGAAGAGTCAGGTGGGAAATCGCAAACAGGTAGAGCGACTTTTGTGTTGCAGGGAAGACCAGTGTAGTTACCTGAAAGAGTAGAGCAGAGAAGGCATGGTGAGGAGATGGTGAAGATGACAGGTGGTCTTGTTAGAAGAAGTGCCCGTGTCCAAGTGCCAAACACTTGTTGCCGGCGAGACACTTTGTGTAAGGAGTGACCAGCCTAAACCCTCGCCAGCCGTCCCAAGAAATGAACTAAATTTATAGTGGGAAGGTGTGGGGGGGGGGGATTCAAAATTATTCAATTAGAATCTGATAAAACCAAGCTTGTGGGGGGGGGGAGGGGGTTTACAACTGGCCTGGACAGATTGCAGTGCAAGCGGGGGCAACAGAATAAGGTTAAATGTTTGATCTTGTTCAGGGCAGCAGAATACAAAATAAGTAACACTTTCAAAAATAAACAAGTATAGACAGTAGTTTCAAATTCTTAGTAAGGCAGAATTAAACTTCCATTAGACAATGTAGTCCAGTGTTGAAGAGAAGAGTGGAGTCTTTGCAGCTACCAGAGGGTATGAAGAGTCAGGTGGGAAATCGCAGACAGGTATATCGACTTTTGTGTTGCAGGGAAGACCAGTGTAGTTACCTGAAAGAGTAGAGCAGAGAAGGCATGGTGAGAAGATGGTGAAGAAGACTGGTGGTCTTGTTAGAAGAAGTGCCCGTGTCCAAGTGCCAAACACTTGTTGCCGGCGTGACACTTTGTGTAAGGAGTGACCAGCCTAAACCCTCGCCAGCCGTCCCAAGAAATTAACTAAATTTATAGTGGGAAGGTGTGGGGGGGAGATTCAAAATTATTCAATTAAAAGCTGATAAAACCAAGCTTGTGTGGGGGGGGGGGGGTTAAAACTGGCCAGGACAGATTGTAGTGCAAGCGGGGGCAACAGAATAAGGTTAAATGTTTGATCTTGTTCGGGGCAGCAAAATACAAAATATGTGACACTTTTAAAAACAAACAAGTATAGACAGTAATTTAAAATTCTTAGTAAGGTAGAATTAAACTTCCATTAGGCAATGTAGTCCAGTGTTGAAGAGAAGAGTGGAGTCTTTGCAGCTACCAGAGGGTATGAAGAGTCAGGTGGGAAATCGCAGACAGGTAGAGCAACTTTTGTGTTGCAGGGAAGACCAGTGTAGTTACCTGAAAGAGTAGAGCAGAGAAGGCATGGTGAGGAGATGGTGAAGAAGACTGGTGGTCTTGTTAGAAGAAGTGCCCGTGTCCAAGTGCCAAACACTTGTTGCCGGCGTGACACTTTGTGTAAGGAGTGACCAGCCTAAACCCTCGCCAGCCGTCCCAAGAAATTAACTAAATTTATAGTGGGAAGGTGTGTTTGGGGGGGGGAGATTCAAAATATTCAATTAGAAGCTGATAAAACCAAGCTTGTGGGGGGTGGGGGTTTACAACTGTCCTGGACAGATTGCAGTGCAAGCGGGGGCAACAGAATAAGGTTAAATGTTTGCTCTTGTTCAGGGCAGCACAATACAAAATAAGTGACACTCAAAAACAAACAAGTATAGACAGTAGTTTCAAATTCTTAGTAAGGCAGAATTAAACTTCCATTAGGCAATGTAGTCCAGTGTTGAAGAGAAGAGTGGAGTCTTTGCAGCTACCAGAGGGTATGAAGAGGCAGGTGGGAAATCGCAGACAGGTAGAGCGACTTTTGTGTTGCAGGGAAGACCAGTGTAGTTACCTGAAAGAGTAGAGCAGAGAAGGCATGGTGAGGAGATGGTGAAGATGACAGGTGGTCTTGTTAGAAGAAGTGCCCGTGTCCAAGTGCCAAACACTTGTTGCCGGCGTGACACTTTGTGCAAGGAGAGACCAGCCTAAACCCTCGCCAGCCGTCCCAAGAAATGAACTAAATTTATAGTGGGAAGGTGTGGGGGGGGGGATTCAAAATTATTCAATTAGAAGCTGATAAAACCAAGCTTGTGGGGGGGGGGGTTACAACTGGCCTGGACAGATTGTAGTGCAAGCGGGGGCAACAGAATAAGGTTAAATGTTTGATCTTGTTCGGGGCAGCAAAATACAAAATATGTGACACTTTTAAAACAAACAATTATAGACAGTAGTTTCAAATTCTTAGTAAGGTAGAATTAAACTTCCATTAGGCAATGTAGTCCAGTGTTGAAGAGAAGAGTGGAGTCTTTGCAGCTACCAGAGGGTATGAAGAGTCAGGTGGGAAATCGCAGACAGGTAGAGCAACTTTTGTGTTGCAGGGAAGACCAGTGTAGTTACCTGAAAGAGTAGAGCAGAGAAGGCATGGTGAGGAGATGGTGAAGAAGACTGGTGGTCTTGTTAGAAGAAGTGCCCGTGTCCAAGTGCCAAACACTTGTTGCCGGCGTGACACTTTGTGCAAGGAGTGACCAGCCTAAACCCTCGCCAGCCGTCCCAAGAAATGAACTAAATTTATAGTGGGAAGGTGTGTGTGTGGGGGGGGGGAGATTCAAAATATTCAATTAGAAGCTGATAAAACCAAGCTTGTGGGGGGTGGGGGTTTACAACTGGCCTGGACAGATTGCAGTGCAAGCGGGGGGCAACAGAATAAGGTTAAATGTTTGCTCTTGTTCAGGGCAGCACAATACAAAATAAGTGACACTCAAAAACAAACAAGTATAGACAGTAGTTTCAAATTCTTAGTAAGGCAGAATTAAACTTCCATTAGGCAATGTAGTCCAGTGTTGAAGAGAAGAGTGGAGTCTTTGCAGCTACCAGAGGGTATGAAGAGGCAGGTGGGAAATCGCAGACAGGTAGAGCGACTTTTGTGTTGCAGGGAAGACCAGTGTAGTTACCTGAAAGAGTAGAGCAGAGAAGGCATGGTGAGGAGATGGTGAAGATGACAGGTGGTCTTGTTAAAAGAAGTGCCCGTGTCCAAGTGCCAAACACTTGTTGCCGGTGTGACACTTTGTGCAAGGAGTGACCAGCCTAAACCCTCGCCAGCCGTCCCAAGAAATGAACTAAATTTATAGTGGGAAGGTGTGGGGGGGATTCAAAATTATTCAATTAGAAGCTGATAAAACCAAGCTTGTGGGGGGGGGGGTTTACAACTGGCCTGGACAGATTGTATTGCAAGCGGGGGCAACAGAATAAGGTTAAATGTTTGATCTTGTTCAGGGCAGCAGAATACAAAATAAGTGACACTTTCAAAACAAACAAGTATAGACAGTAGTTTAAAATTCTTAGTAAAGCAGAATTAAACTTCCATTAGGCAATGTAGTCCAGTGTTGAAGAGAAGAGTGGAGTCTTTGCAGCTACCAGAGGGTATGAAGAGTCAGGTGGGAAATCGCAGACAGGTAGAGCAACTTTTGTGTTGCAGGGAAGACCAGTGTAGTTACCTGAAAGAGTAGAGCAGAGAAGGCATGGTGAGGAGATGGTGAAGAAGACTGGTGGTCTTGCTAGAAGAAGTGCCCGTGTCCAAGTGCCAAACACTTGTTGCCGGCGTGACACTTTGTGCAAGGAGTGACCAGCCTAAACCCTCGCCAGCCGTCCCAACAAATGAACTAAATTTATAGTGGGAAGGTGTGGGGGGGGGGGGGGAGATTCAAAATTATTCAATTAGAAGCTGATAAAACCAAGTTTGTGGGGGGTGGGGTTTTACAATTGGCCTGGACAGATTGCAGTGCAAGCGGGGGCAACAGAATAAGGTTAAATGTTTGATCTTGTTCAGGGCAGCAGAATACAAAATAAGTGACACTTTCAAAAACAAACAAGTATAGACAGTAGTTTAAAATTCTTAGTAAAGCAGAATTAAACTTCCATTAGGCAATGTAGTCCAGTGTTGAAGAGAAGAGTGGAGTCTTTGCAGCTACCAGAGGGTATGAAGAGTCAGGTGGGAAATCTCAGACACGTAGAGCAACTTTTGTGTTGCAGGGAAGACCAGTGTAGTTACCTGAAAGAGTAGAGCAGAGAAGGCATGGTGAGGAGATGGTGAAGAAGACTGGTGGTCTTGCTAGAAGAAGTGCCCGTGTCCAAGTGCCAAACACTTGTTGCCGGCGTGACACTTTGTGCAAGGAGTGACCAGCCTAAACCCTCGCCAGCCGTCCCAAGAAATGAACTAAATTTATAGTGGGAAGGTGTGGGGGGGGGAGATTCAAAATTATTCAATTAGAAGCTGATAAAACCAAGTTTGTGGGGGGTGGGGTTTTACAATTGGCCTGGACAGATTGCAGTGCAAGCGGGGGCAACAGAATAAGGTTAAATGTTTGATCTTGTTCAGGGCAGCAGAATACAAAATAAGTGACACTTTCAAAAACAAACAAGTATAGACAGTAGTTTAAAATTCTTAGTAAAGCAGAATTAAACTTCCATTAGGCAATGTAGTCCAGTGTTGAAGAGAAGAGTGGAGTCTTTGCAGCTACCAGAGGGTATGAAGAGGCAGGTGGGAAATCGCAGACAGGTAGAGCGACTTTTGTGTTGCAGGGAAGACCAGTGTAGTTACCTGAAAGAGTAGAGCAGAGAAGGCATGGTGAGGAGATGGTGAAGATGACAGGTGGTCTTGTTAGAAGAAGTGCCCGTGTCCAAGTGCCAAACACTTGTTGCCGGCGTGACACTTTGTGCAAGGAGTGACCAGCCTAAACCCTCGCCAGCCGTCCCAAGAAATGAACTAAATTTATAGTGGGAAGGTGTGGGGGGGGATTCAAAATTATTCAATTAGAAGCTGATAAAACCAAGCTTGTGGGGGGGGGGGTTTACAACTGGCCTGGACAGATTGTATTGCAAGCGGGGGCAACAGAATAAGGTTAAATGTTTGATCTTGTTCAGGGCAGCAGAATACAAAATAAGTGACACTTTCAAAAACAAACAAGTATAGACAGTAGTTTAAAATTCTTAGTAAAGCAGAATTAAACTTCCATTAGGCAATGTAGTCCAGTGTTGAAGAGAAGAGTGGAGTCTTTGCAGCTACCAGAGGGTATGAAGAGTCAGGTGGGAAATCGCAGACAGGTAGAGCAACTTTTGTGTTGCAGGGAAGACCAGTGTAGTTACCTGAAAGAGTAGAGCAGAGAAGGCATGGTGAGGAGATGGTGAAGAAGACTGGTGGTCTTGCTAGAAGAAGTGCCCGTGTCCAAGTGCCAAACACTTGTTGCCGGCGTGACACTTTGTGCAAGGAGTGACCAGCCTAAACCCTCGCCAGCCGTCCCAACAAATGAACTAAATTTATAGTGGGAAGGTGTGGGGGGGGGGGGGAGATTCAAAATTATTCAATTAGAAGCTGATAAAACCAAGTTTGTGGGGGGTGGGGTTTTACAATTGGCCTGGACAGATTGCAGTGCAAGCGGGGGCAACAGAATAAGGTTAAATGTTTGATCTTGTTCAGGGCAGCAGAATACAAAATAAGTGACACTTTCAAAAACAAACAAGTATAGACAGTAGTTGAAAATTCTTAGTAAAGCAGAATTAAACTTCCATTAGGCAATGTAGTCCAGTGTTGAAGAGAAGAGTGGAGTCTTTGCAGCTACCAGAGGGTATGAAGAGTCAGGTGGGAAATCTCAGACAGGTAGAGCAACTTTTGTGTTGCAGGGAAGACCAGTGTAGTTACCTGAAAGAGTAGAGCAGAGAAGGCATGGTGAGGAGATGGTGAAGAAGACTGGTGGTCTTGCTAGAAGAAGTGCCCGTGTCCAAGTGCCAAACACTTGTTGCCGGCGTGACACTTTGTGCAAGGAGTGACCAGCCTAAACCCTCGCCAGCCGTCCCAAGAAATGAACTAAATTTATAGTGGGAAGGTGTGGGGGGGGAGATTCAAAATTATTCAATTAGAAGCTGATAAAACCAAGTTTGTGGGGGGTGGGGTTTTACAATTGGCCTGGACAGATTGCAGTGCAAGCGGGGGCAACAGAATAAGGTTAAATGTTTGATCTTGTTCAGGGCAGCAGAATACAAAATAAGTGACACTTTCAAAAACAAACAAGTATAGACAGTAGTTTAAAATTCTTAGTAAAGCAGAATTAAACTTCCATTAGGCAATGTAGTCCAGTGTTGAAGAGAAGAGTGGAGTCTTTGCAGCTACCAGAGGGTATGAAGAGTTAGGTGGGAAATCGCAGACAGGTAGAGCAACTTTTGTGTTGCAGGGAAGACCAGTGTAGTTACCTGAAAGAGTAGAGCAGAGAAGGCATGGTGAGGAGATTGTGAAGAAGACTGGTGGTCTTGCTAGAAGAAGTGCCCGTGTCCAAGTGCCAAACACTTGTTGCCGGCGTGACACTTTGTGCAAGGAGTGACCAGCCTAAACCCTCGCCAGCCGTCCCAAGAAATGAACTAAATTTATAGTGGGAAGGTGTGGGGGGGAGATTCAAAATTATTCAATTAGAAGCTGATAAAACCAAGTTTGTGGGGGGTGGGGTTTTACAATTGGCCTGGACAGATTGCAGTGCAAGCGGGGGCAACAGAATAAGGTTAAATGTTTGATCTTGTTCAGGGCAGCAGAATACAAAATAAGTGACACTTTCAAAAACAAACAAGTATAGACAGTAGTTTCAAATTCTTAGTAAGGTAGAATTAAACTTCCATTAGGCAATGTAGTCCAGTGTTGAAGAGAAGAGTGGAGTCTTTGCAGCTACCAGAGGGTATGAAGAGTCAGGTGGGAAATCTCAGACAGGTAGAGCAACTTTTGTGTTGCAGGGAAGACCAGTGTAGTTACCTGAAAGAGTAGAGCAGAGAAGGCATGGTGAGGAGATGGTGAAGAAGACTGGTGGTCTTGCTAGAAGAAGTGCCCGTGTCCAAGTGCCAAACACTTGTTGCCGGCGTGACACTTTGTGCAAGGAGTGACCAGCCTAAACCCTCGCCAGCCGTCCCAAGAAATGAACTAAATTTATAGTGGGAAGGTGTGGGGGGGGAGATTCAAAATTATTCAATTAGAAGCTGATAAAACCAAGCTTGTGGGGGGTGGGGTTTTTACAACTGGCCTGGACAGATTGCAGTGCAAGCGGGGGCAACAGAATAAGGTTAAATGTTTGATCTTGTTCAGGGCAGCAGAATACAAAATAAGTAACACTTTCAAAAATAAACAAGTATAGACAGTAGTTTCAAATTCTTAGTAAGGCAGAATTAAACTTCCATTAGGCAATGTAGTCCAGTGTTGAAGAGAAGAGTGGAGTCTTTGCAGCTACCAGAGGGTATGAAGAGTCAGGTGGAAAATCGCAGACAGGTAGATCGACTTTTGTGTTGCAGGGAAGACCAGTGTAGTTACCTGAAAGAGTAGAGCAGAGAAGGCATGGTGAGGAGATGGTGAAGATGACAGGTGGTCTTGTTAGAAGAAGTGCCCGTGTCCAAGTGCCAAACACTTGTTGCCGGCGTGACACTTTGTGCAAGGAGTGACCAGCCTAAACCCTCGCCAGCCGTCCCAAGAAATGAACTAAATTTATAGTGGGAAGGTGTGTGTGGGGGGGGAGATTCAAAATATTCAATTAGAAGCTGATAAAACCAAGCTTGTGGGGGGTGGGGGTTTACAACTGGCCTGGACAGATTGCAGTGCAAGCGGGGGCAACAGAATAAGGTTAAATGTTTGATCTTGTTCAGGGCAGCAAAATACAAAATAAGTCACACTTTCAAAAACAAACAAGTATAGACAGTAGTTTAAAATTCTTAGTAAGGCAGAATTAAACTTCCATTAGGCAATGTAGTCCAGTGTTGAAGAGAAGAGTGGAGTCTTTGCAGCTACCAGAGGGTATGAAGAGTCAGGTGGGAAATCGCAGACAGGTAGAGCGACTTTTGTGTTGCAGGGAAGACCAGTGTAGTTACCTGAAAGAGTAGAGCAGAGAAGGCATGGTGAGGAGATGGTGAAGATGACAGGTGGTCTTGTTAGAAGAAGTGCCCGTGTCCAAGTGCCAAACACTTGTTGCCAGCGTGACACTTTGTGCAAGGAGTGACCAGCCTAAACCCTCGCCAGCCTTCCCAAGAAATGAACTAAATTTATAGTGGGAAGGTGTTGGGGGGGCGGGGGGGCGGGGGGGATTCAAAATATTCAATTAGAAGCTGATAAAACCAAGCTTGTGGGGGGGAGGGGTTTACAACTGGCCTGGACAGATTGCAGTGCAAGCGGGGGCAACAGAATAAGGTTAAATGTTTGCTCTTGTTCAGGGCAGCACAATACAAAATAAGTGACACTCAAAAACAAACAAGTATAGACAGTAGTTTCAAATTTTTAGTAAGGCAGAATTAAACTTACATTAGGCAATGTAGTCCAGTGTTGAAGAGAAGAGTGGAGTCTTTGCAGCTACCAGAGGGTATGAAGAGGCAGGTGGGAAATCGCAGACAGGTAGAGCGACTTTTGTGTTGCAGGGAAGACCAGTGTAGTTACCTGAAAGAGTAGAGCACAGAAGGCATGGTGAGGAGATGGTGAAGATGACAGGTGGTCTTGTTAGAAGAAGTGCCCGTGTCCAAGTGCCAAACACTTGTTGCCGGCGTGACACTTTGTGCAAGGAGTGACCAGCCTAAACCCTCGCCAGCCGTCCCAAGAAATTAACTAAATTTATAGTGGGAAGGTGTGGGGGAGGGATTCAAAATTATTCAATTAGAAGCTGATAAAACCAAGCTTGTGGGGGGGGGGGTTTACAACTGGCCTGGACAGATTGTATTGCAATCGGGGGCAACAGAATAAGGTTAAATGTTTGATCTTGTTCAGGGCAGCAAAATACAAAATAAGTGACACTTTTTAAAACAAACAAGTATAGACAGTAGTTTCAAATTCTTAGTAAGGCAGAATTAAACTTCCATTAGGCAATGTAGTCCAGTGTTGAAGAGAAGAGTGGAGTCTTTGCAGCTACCAGAGGGTATGAAGAGTCAGGTGGGAAATCGCAGACAGGTATATTGACTTTTGTGTTGCAGGGAAGACCAGTGTAGTTACCTGAAAGAGTAGAGCAGAGAAGGCATGGTGAGGAGATGGTGAAGATGACAGGTGGTCTTGTTAGAAGAAGTGCCCATGTCCAAGTGCCAAACACTTGTTGCCGGCGTGACACTTTGTGCAAGGAGTGACCAGCCTAAACCCTCGCCAGCCGTCCCAAGAAATGAACTAAATTTATAGTGGGAAGGTGTGTGGGGGGGGGGAGATTCAAAATTATTCAATTAGAAGCTGATAAAACCAAGCTTGTGTGGGGGGGGGGGGGTGTTTACAACTGGCCTGAACAGATTGCAGTGCAAGCGGGGGCAACAGAATAAGGTTAAATGTTTGATCTTGTTCAGGGCAGCAGAATACAAAATAAGTGACACTTTCAAAAACAAACAAGTATAGACAGTAGTTTCAAATTCTTAGTAAGGCAGAATTAAACTTTCATTAGGCAATGTAGTCCAGTGTTGAAGAGAAGAGTGGAGTCTTTGCAGCTACCAGAGGGTATGAAGAGTCAGGTGGGAAATCGCAGACAGGTAGAGTGACTTTTGTGTTGCAGGGAAGACCAGTGTAGTTACCTGAAAGAGTAGAGCAGAGAAGGCATGGTGAGGAGATGGTGAAGATGACAGGTGGTCTTGTTAGAAGAAGTGCCCGTGTCCAAGTGCCAAACACTTGTTGCCAGCGTGACACTTTGTGCAAGGACTGACCAGCCTAAACGCTCGCCAGCCGTCCCAAGAAATGAACTAAATTTATAGTGGGAAGGTGTGGGGGGTGGGGGTGATTCAAAATTATTCAATTAGAAGCTGATAAAACCAAGCTTTTGGGGGGGGGGGGTTACAACTGGCCTGGACAGATTGCAGTGCAAGCGGGGGCAACAGAATAAGGTTAAATGTTTGATCTTCTTCAGGGCAGCAAAATACAAAATAAGTGACACTTTCAAAAACAAACAAGTATAGACAGTAGTTTCAAATTCTTAGTAAGGCAGAATTAAACTTCCATTAGGCAATGTAGTCCAGTGTTGAAGAGAAGAGTGGAGTCTTTGCAGCTACCAGAGGGTATGAAGAGTCAGGTGGGAAATCGCAGACAGGTAGAGCAACTTTTGTGTTGCAGGGAAGACCAGTGTAGTTACCTGAAAGAGTAGAGCAGAGAAGGCATGGTGAGGAGATGGTGAAGAAGACTGGTGGTCTTGTTACAAGAAGTGCCCGTGTCCAAGTGCCAAACACTTGTTGCCGGCGTGACACTTTGTGCAAGGAGTGACCAGCCTAAACCCTCGCCAACCGTCCCAAGAAATGAACTAAATTTATAGTGGGAAGGTGTGGGGGGGGGGGATTCAAAATATTCAATTAGAAGCTGATAAAACCAAGCTTGTGGGGGGTGGAGTTTTACAACTGGCCTGGACAGATTGCAGTGCAAGCGGGGGCAACAGAATAAGGTTAAATGTTTGCTCTTGTTCAGGGCAGCACAATACAAAATAAGTGACACTCAAAAACAAACAAGTATAGACAGTAGTTTCAAATTCTTAGTAAGGCAGAATTAAACTTCCATTAGGCAATGTAGTCCAGTGTTGAAGAGAAGAGTGGAGTCTTTGCAGCTACCAGAGGGTATGAAGAGTCAGGTGGGAAATCGCAGACAGGTAGAGCGACTTTTGTGTTGCAGGGAAGACCAGTGTAGTTACCTGAAAGAGTAGAGCAGAGAAGGCATGGTGAGGAGATGGTGAAGATGACAGGTGGTCTTGTTAGAAGAAGTGCCCGTGTCCAAGTGCCAAACACTTGTTGCCGGCGTGACACTTTGTGCAAGGAGTGATGATAAGGTCAGGGATTTAATTTAGAGTTCTCACTTAATATAATGCCTACGTGTAAATCTGTTATGAATGTAACCTTTGGCTGCCGAACTCGATTGAAGCTGCTTTTGTTTCCTTGTATCTGTATTGCCATGGTGTTGGAGCTTGTGCTTGTAGCCCAGGTGACTCCTGTTGTTGTTTACCCTTGCCCTGTGTGGGGGTAGTGCTGATGCTATTGTTTGTATAATTGCCTATAAAAGGCCTTTGAAAGAAGTAAAGGGAGCAGTCCTTTATGCTCAGAACTGATGCACGGATTTCTGACTCTGTGTCTTAATTCCTATAGAAGCAATAATTTGACAAAGCAATATAAACTTAAAGCAACTTGTTTAAGAGTTGCCCCTAACATTTTTGCGCCCGAACAGGGACTCACCAAGTTGCTACAAGAGGTGGCTGAGCTACGCTGACGGAACGAAAGGACAGGCATTCCGGGAACCACAGATCAAAAACCTGGCCAGGTAAGAAAAAGCTTTATTTTTCTTATATTCTGTGCTCCCCTGATTTGTGCCTATCCGTTCTGTCAGTTACGGTTCTCCTGGTTTTAAAACACCAGCCTCTGTAGTGGTGAGTCTAGAATTACTGCATATTTTGGTTTATATTGCTGGAATTATTTGTTTGTTTGTCTGTCTGTCTTGTTGAGAAAGTGAATGAGCCTTGCCCAGGTTGGTATGAATTGAAAGAATATCATCCCAATGAGCAACGGAATGCGCCCTTCCGGGGGGTCTGACGCTTAAGTTTGATATTCAATTTAGTTCATAAACCATAGACGGGTTGAGAGTATAAGCCCTGTCTGCTCCATAAAGCAGGGATAAGAGTGCATGAGAGGGATCCCAGATACGGGGAGGGAATAAGGTCTCCATAAAGTCCGAAGATCTAGTCGGATACCTGGCCACTTAAAGGAATGCTTGTATATGTTGTAGCCGCATTCTTGTATATGTTATAGCCACATTCTGGTTTGTTATTGGGCTAGCATATAAAGTAATTATTTGTTATTGGGCTAGCATATAAAGTAATTCGATTTCAGAAATCTCATTCCGGAGAGGTTTTTAGTATTCTAGCACCCCAGGAGGAAGGCAACGAGGAACTAGTGTAACTTAGTTAAGTGTTTTATATTGTACACTAAGTGTCCCACACGCTACCTAGGCAGGACTGTTAGAATGGGCCAGAGGAACACAAAACCCCGTCAGGGAATTGTGGCGCACTATACGGTGCCACAGATAATTAAGAACATTTATGGGAAAACCGAAGCACAGGACTTAAAGGATGTCCTTCGTAAACTTAAGATGATAGGAGCAGCGGGCATAGACCAGGATGTATGGAGTGAAATAAAAATGGGACAGACAAGGAATGGTGTTAGAGAAGCAATGGATGCGTCAGGTTCAATGCTTAATTAAGGTCTCAAATAGAGCGAAAGAAGAGGGGTGGAAATATAATCCAGATTGTGATGGTTGGGATATGAAAGATAGAAGAACAAAAAATGTTGAGGCTCCCAGCTCAGCCATCCCACCCCCATACACTGACGTAGAATGTAAACCACACAAGATATATCCTGTACTTGAGGGGAGAGGATGGGTTTGTCAGGTTTGTGGAGCACAAAACCCAGAATGGGCAGTAGAATGTGTGCATTGTGGAGCACAAAAACCTCATCCAGAAACTGTAGCTCCCGTACGCACTGATACACGCATTGTTCAGGTAAACAATCCAGAATTTGGACAAGCAGCCCATCCAAATGCCCCGCCTACTGTCACTCATAGAATGCAAATAAGGACTTGGGCACCATGGTCGGCAGACACCCTTATGGCATTAATACAGAGTGCCCCAGACCCGGTGGCAAAGCCAGCTGCTTTCTGTAGATTTGTGACACAGTTAATGAATACACATGAAGCGACCTGGCAGGATGGGGAGGATCTATGCAGACACAAAATGACTCTGACCCTGTTTAACCAGTTTATGACAGAAATAGGTCCACACAGACCTGCAGGACAAGTTGATGGGGATGGCAACCTGGAGGCAGGACATGTCAGACATATAGACTCAAGGGCCCCTTTTATTGCTAGATTAGAAGCTTTTTGTCATGGACCCCCTCTCCTGTTGTTTTGCTTATCACCCATGAAGCAAATGCCAGGACAGACTGTATCGGAATTTTACTTATCTATGGAAAGTATGATGGCCGATGAGGGATTGGACTTGGCCCTGCCAGTCACAATCCGAGCCTTCAATAGACATTTTATGGAGGGATTAATTCCACAGATAAGTGAGAGACTGAAAGCCTGCACACCAGAGTGGAGGGCAACTAGAGATAGAGGGACGTTGTTACAAAAAGCGCAAGGCATAGAGGCGGACTTAGCAGAAACCAAAGGGAGGAAATCTCATGCTATCAACGCACTCGGGGGTTCCCAAGAGCAAGGTAGAGGTTCCTTTCGCAAACCCCTTACCTGTCACTACTGTAACAAGATTGGTCACATCAGACGCAACTGTAGGAAAAGAATAAGGGATGAAGGAGAGGAAGGTGTTGATTCTCCAGTTAATCAGAGAAGGAACCAGCCCAGGGACAACAAAAATAGTCATATCAGGCAGCAGGGAGATGGTCCACGAGCATGACTCGCCCCGGTTTTAGAAAAATCCAAAACAACAATGCTTAAGACAAATATAACGGTTGGTAATAAGAAAATCTCTTGTTTAGTCGATACAGGAGCTTCACGCTCGTTACTTTCTGATTCTGAACTACTCCCTGGCCAAAAATCACCTGACACTTTACTAATAACTGGATATGATGGCATTTTAGCCGACACCCCGCTTACAAAACCTCTGAAAGTTAAAGTAGGAAACCACATGTTCCTTTCACGCTTTCTGGTATCCAGAGAAGCCCCCACTAATTTGTTAGGAGCTGACATTTTGCAGAAAATAGGAGCTAACATTACCTATCACCCAGATGGCACTGTCACCTTAGCTATAGGGGATAATCAAGAAAACATGGAGATGTGTAACCTGTTACAATACCTAGAGGAGGAATCGGAATTGTCCGGCCCACCTCCTTCAGACTTAGATCAGATTTTGTCGTCCCTTCCAGGAGAACTATGGGAGAAACATCCAGCTGATGTTGGACTTTTGCCCATACCTCCGGTTACCCTACAGCTGATTCCAGGAGCAGTGCTTCCCCAACAAAAACAGTATCCACTCAGTGCACCCCAAGAGGCGGCCATAGAAATGCAGGTCCAATCCTTCTTAAAAAGTGGAGTTCTAAAAGAGGTAAAATCACCGGCAAACACTCCCTTGTACCCGGTTAAAAAGAAATCAGTAGCCGGTAGTCCGGTTAAGTATAGAATGGTCCAAGACCTTAGAGCGGTCAACAAAATACTAGCCCCGATGACACCTTTAGTACCCAATCCACATACATTACTGTCACAAATACCATCAACCAGTATGTACTTTACGGTTATAGATTTAGCGAACGCTTTCTTTTCCGTCCCGCTTGCTGAAGAATGCCAACTTTGGTTTGCATTTTCCCTCAAAAATCGGCAACTAACCTGGACGCGCCTACCTCAGGGTATGGCGCATTCACCTACCTTGTATTCGCAAGCATTGCAAACGGTGTTGGGAGAATGGGTACCACCAGATTCCTGTGTATTGTTACAATATGTGGATGATTTATTGTTATGCTGCCCTGACAAGGAAACTTGTTTGGCCACCACCCTTAATTTGTTGCGATTTTTGGCAGAAAAAGGTTGCAAGGTTAATAAGAAAAAGTTGCAAGTGTGTCAGGAAAAAGTTATCTTTTTGGGACATTGTATATCACAGGGTACGAGACATCTCACTGAGGAGAGGGTTCAAGTGATAAAGGGAATGTTACCCCCACGGAATTTCAAACAATTGCGTATGTTTTTAGGTATTGTGTCATATTGTAGACAGTGGATACCACACGCTAGCGCTTTGATGCAGCCATTATACGATTGTTTGAAAATTGTACCGTATATGCTTACAGAAGTAGCTTATGAGTCGTTTGTCACTTTGAAAAAGTTGTTGATTTCTGCCCTGGCTATTGGTATACCAGATTACACCAAGATATTTAATCTGTACATTGCTGAGATCGCTGGACACGCCACAGGTGTTCTGACACAGGCACATGTAAAACAAAGACCAGTCGCTTACTTTTCAGCAGCATTAGATCCAGTATCTAAAGGTTCACCGTCTTGTAGCTGCAGTGTCAATTATCATAGATAAGTCATCAGAGATTGTTCTAGACAATCCAGTCGTAGTGCATACCACACATGACATACATGCAATCTTGTCTCAGGTACAGCCCAAACACATTTCAATGGCTAGGCAATTAAGGTTACAGTGTACTTTACTCTTACCTCCAAATGTCACTTTTCAGCGCTGTACAACCTTAAATTTGGCCACCTTTTTGCCTCTTCAGTCACCAGATTTGGCAAGGGGGAATGATAGTACTAATAGTACTAGTGAGAAAAGAAATGAGGACACTGACACTCTTTTGTTTAAAGAGGTAGATGAACACGATTGTTTTCAGCTCATGGAACAGGAGACAATGGGATTCCCACACGTTACAGATACACCAATTTTAAACGCTGAGTACACCTTGTACATAGATGGCAGCAGGTTTGCTGATGACAAAGGTAAATATCACACAGGGTATGCTGTAGTGACTAATACCCGGGTGATTTAAGCACAGGCCTTACCAGCCCACATGTCAGCACAGGAAGCAGAATTAAAAGCTTTAGAACAAGCCCTAGAATACTTAAAAGGACGAGAAGGGAGTATTTACACTGACTCCGCTTACGCTTATGGTGTAGCGCACGATTATGGCCACATATGGAGGGCTAGAGGTTATCTGACAGCAGCAGGTACACCTGTAAAACATGGAGAAGGGATTAAGAGAGTCCTGAACAATCTTCAAAAGGTTAAACGAGTGGCCATTATGAAGATAGCGGCACACACGAGTGCAAAAAAAATTGAGGCAAAAGGAAATGCATTTGCAGATTTGACTGCAAAACAGGCAGCTCTAGGGGAAGGAAGCCCTGAGACCTTAGCAGCGGTAGAGGTGAGTATCCCAGAACCAACATGGCAGCAGCTGAGTAAATTACAGGAGCAAGCATGGGGAGAGCGAGAAAGATAAGTGGGTCAGGATGGGAGCAGCAAGAGACCTTGACAATGTATGGAGGGAAGGAGGCAAAATATGCCTACCTGCCTCTCTGTACCCAGCAATGGCAGCGGCAGTTCACCTACCCACACACGTCAGTTCCAATTCCATGTATAGGATTGTGAACCAAGGATGGCTCGCCCCTGGATTCAGTAGCACTGCAAGAAACTACTGTGCAGCCTGCCAAATCTGTCTCCTGAATAACCCAGGACAGAAAGTGAAAACCCCACGAAAACACCAGGTCCGGGCCCATACAAATGCCTAAGAGCGGCCCCTTTGAATTTGTCCTCGTGTGTATCGATTTATTCTCAGGTTGGCCCGAAAGTTATCCAGTAAAATCAGCTACAGCTAAAGCCACAGCTAAGAAACTGATCACTGAGTTAATACCTAGGTTTGGTCTTCCTGAAACCATAGAATCAGATAGGGGGACACACTTTACAGGAGAAATCATGCAGAATGTGATGACCATGTTAGGGGTTCAACAAAGTTTCCACACCCCTTACCACCCACAGAGTTCAGGATCAGTGGAGAGAGTAAATGGGACAATAAAGCTAAAAATACAAAAAGCCATGCAAGAGTTAGGGCCGGTTCACACAGGGGCGACTTGTCAGGCGACCTAGTCGCCTGACAAGTCGCCTCCCGTTCTGTGCTACGAAACCGTTCTAATAGGAGCGACGCAAGTCGCTCCGACTTAGAAAAAGGTTCCTGTACTACTTTGGGGGCGACTTGCATAGACTTCTATACAGAAGTCATCTTGCAAGTCGCCCCGGCAGCCGTGTGCAGGTCGCCTCGGTGAGGCGACCTGCAAGTCGTGCCGCGTCTAGTGTGAACTGCACTTAAACAAGCCTTGGCCAGAATGCCTGCCTCTGGCTTTATTCTCTATAAGGTACACTCCAACAGGAAAAACAGGATTATCCCCATACGAAATACTTTTTGGGAATGCACCTAGATTAGGTTTATACTTTCCACAGAGTATGCAATTGCAATGTGATAGTTTGACTGCATATGTGATACAATTACAACAACGTCTAACTAAGATCCACAAAAGTGTGTATTCTTCTCTTCCAGACCCTAATTCAATAACAGGTACACATACGCTGCTACCAGGGGATTATGTATATGTAAAGAAACACACCAGAAAGGCATTGGAACCCAGGTTTGAAGGTCCTTACCAAGTACTCTTGACCACAGCCACCTCAGTAAAGCTGGAAGGAAAACCTACCTGGATACACGCATCACATTGCAAGAAACAACCCGAGAAAACAACATGATGAAATATCTACTTACATATTTTTTGTTGAAGATTGTTGTTTTACAAATATATGCATGGACTCCTGGTATTAATGTACTTGAAGTAGAGGAAACAACAACTTTCGAATGGGCTATAGATGATCCTAAAGTAGCAAATGATTCAGGATATGAGATGAATAAGGATTATAATGTAGGTAATTACACTGTTAAAGGACACAGGCGACCATTTCATATAGATGTAGGTATTGCATGGATACAGGCGGACCCATTCTCAGAAGTAACTATAACCTTCCAGTGGAATGACAATATGAGCTTTCCTTTCAATAACAATAAAAATCATAGGTGCCATAAAATATCCCTTTCACAGACGTGGAAACAAGCCCGGGAACGGGTGGTAGGACAAATGTACCAAATATTAACCACAATAGCAGGGGGAGAAAATATATCAGAAGGGATGTTCAATCTGACAGATATTACCGTTAATCAATCCAGTACTTTCCTCTGTGCATCTTGGTGGAGGGAAGAGAGAGTTGATGGGTGGTACTGGTATGCACAGACCTATGGGTTTCACATACAAATGGAGGAAGAAGTAACGCCAACAATTGAATCTTCCATATTAACACCCGTACCAAACACTTGCATAAATGTATCAACATCACAACAGAAAACAAAAATAAAATTCAATATCACCTTTCCCCCGATACCGGAGTGTAGGTATAAACGAGAATGGTACGACACACTATTGGGACTGACAGGTACAGGGATGGGAATTTTAAACTCGGTCGAGATAGAAGAAATGAACAACAGATGGAAGCATGCAGGGGGACACATAGCTGACAGCTTGACTATCACAAGCAAATGGTTACCCACCACTTTTGAAACCCAACTGCAAGAAATACCCCTATTACAATTTTTGGGAGGGTTAATAAATCACACGATAGGAGCAGAGCTCCAGCTGTGGAATCAAAGTCAACAGTTTGTAAATTTCACACAGTGCTCTTTTAACCTCTTATCTTATCATATACAAATAAATAGGGCCAGAACTGAACTACAGTTGGGAAATTATCATACCTGGATGAAATATTTTTAGGGTCTAACTGACGATGGTGTATGGTTCCAAGTAAAAGGGGATAAAATAGAATGTGAGGATAAATGGTGTGTAGGAAGGTTCGAAGCATACCGGGTAGCAGATGTAATGGAAATGTGTAAAATAGTGGTCATGCCACTAGTAATTGAAGACGAGTTTTGGTATCCAGAAATATATGGGAAATATGTAGATAAAGGAAACAGAACCCATGATTTAACTCTATGTGAAGGAACTAATAAGGGAATGGTATGTGGCAGAAGTTCCCCAGTATATGAACCTTGCTTGTTAAAATACCAAACTAGCATATGCAAAATGCAAAGAACACAGATAAATGTGAACAATAGATTCATAGAAATAGGACCCCAGCATATTTGTATCATTACTAATGATAACCGCACCATGTCAGCATTAAATAAATTGGCGCCATTTGCGGGATGTATAAAAAAGATTAAAATATTACAATGGGGTAACGACACCTATCTTTTTGAACCAGACGCCGATAAGATATTCTCTTCAGTCTATGAGGTACATAATCTCACTGACACTACACCCTTTATAATTTCTTTAGACCCACTAAAACAGGTTTTGGAACAATCAGAGTTGTTAAGACAACACATAGAAACACTAGAACATATCCTACAGAATAACCTTGTATCTGCAATTATTGACAAAGGTAGACTAGTACATCTTTCCTCACAGATACAACAGGATACTGCACCACATTGGTGGGATATATTTAGTGGAATGTCTTCTACAGCAACCAATACCTTTCACTGGTTGTTAAGTCCAATGGTAATTATTATTCTAATATTAATATCACTTACAATCAAAAATATATGTGTATACAGGAAAATAAATAGGAAAATTAGGAGAATAGACAGGGCATACCGATAAATGTGTATTGACATCACCCTACTCCTATAAAACTCCTCTTCTTGAATTTTAAGATGTTGGTAATACCTAGGGGGATGGGTTCTACCCCTCTGACAACTCGCGGTCAGGGAAAGGACTCTGGGGAAAAACTGGCTAGAACTTATTCATGAGGACCCAGGGGGAGGGAGAGGATGATGTCAAAGGGGGAAATTGATAAGGTCAGGGATTTAATTTAGAGTTCTCACTTAATATAATGCCTACGTGTAAATCTGTTATGAATGTAACCTTTGGCTGCTGAACTCGATTGAAGCTGCTTTTGTTTCCTTGTATCTGTATTGCCATGGTGTTGGAGCTTGTGCTTGTAGCCCAGGTGACTCCTGTTGTTGTTTACCCTTGCCCTGTGTGGGGGTAGTGCTGATGCTATTGTTTGTATAATTGCCTATAAAATGCCTTTGAAAGAAGTAAAGGGAGCAGTCCTTTATGCTCAGAACTGATGCACGGATTTCTGACTCTGTGTCTTAATTCCTATAGAAGCAATAATTTGACAAAGCAATATAAACTTAAAGCAACTTGTTTAAGAGTTGCCCCTAACAGTGACCAGCCTAAACCCTTGCCAGCCGTCCCAAGAAATTAACTAAATTTATAGTGGGAAGGTGTGTGGGGGGGGGGGGATTCAAAATTATTCAATTAGAAGCTGATAAAACCAAGCTTGTGGGGGGTGGAGTTTTACAACTGGCCTGGACAGATTGCAGTGCAAGCGGGGGCAACAGAATAAGGTTAAATGTTTGATCTTGTTCAGGGCAGCAGAATACAAAATAAGTAACACTTTTAAAAACAAACAAGTATAGACAGTAGTTTCAAATTCTTAGTAAGGCAGAATTAAACTTCCATTAGGCAATGTAGTCCAGTGTTGAAAAGAAGAGTGGAGTCTTTGCAGCTACCAGAGGGTATGAAGAGTCAGGTGGGAAATTGCAGACAGGTAGAGCGACTTTTGTGTTGCAGGGAAGACCAGTGTAGTTACCTGAAAGAGTAGAGCAGAGAAGGCATGGTGAAGAGATGGTGAAGATGACAGGTGGTCTTGTTAGAAGAAGTGCCCATGTCCAAGTGCCAAACACTTGTTGCCGGCGTGACACTTTGTGCAAGGAGTGACCAGCCTAAACCCTCGCCAGCCGTCCCAAGAAATGAACTAAATTTATAGTGGGAAGGTGTGTGTGTGGGGGGGAGATTCAAAATATTCAATTAGAAGCTGATAAAACCAAGCTTGTGGGGGGTGGGGGTTTATAACTGGCCAGTTCAGATTGCAGTGCAAGCGGGGGCAACAGAATAAGGTTAAATGTTTGATCTTGTTCAGGGCAGCAAAATACAAAATAAGTGACACTTTTAAAAACAAACAAGTATAGACAGTAGTTTCAAATTCTTAGTAAGGCAGAATTAAACTTCCATTAGGCAATGTAGTCCAGTGTTGAAGAGAAGAGTGGAGTCTTTGCAGCTACCAGAGGGTATGAAGAGTCAGGTCGGAAATCGCAGGCGGGTAGAGCGACTTTTGTGTTGCAGGAAAGACCAGTGTAGTTACCTGAAAGAGTAGAGCAGAGAAGGCATGGTGAGGAGATGGTGAAGATGACAGGTGGTCTTGTTAGAAGAAGTGCCCGTGTCTAAGTGCCAAACACTTGTTGCCAGCGTGACACTTTGTGCAAGGAGTGACCAGCCTAAACCCTCGCCAGCCGTCCCAAGAAATGAACTAAATTTATAGTGGGAAGGTGTGGGGGGGAGATTCAAAATTATTCAATTAGAAGCTGATAAAACCAAGCTTGTGGGGGGTGGGGTTTTACAACTGGCCTGGACAGATTGCAGTGCAAGCGGGGGCAACAGAATAAGGTTAAATGTTTGATCTTGTTCAGGGCAGCAGAATACAAAATAAGTGACACTTTCAAAAACAAACAAGTATAGACAGTAGTTTCAAATTCTTAGTAAGGCGGGGAGATGGGCGGAGCCTAGCGGAGCAGACATGCATTGTTAGAGCTCCGCACCGCTGAGGAGAGAAGAGAAGGACTAAGCGGAGCCTGCAGGCTCAAAAGGTATCCATTTGAACCTTTTTGCCCCAGGGAACAAACTGTGAAAGTCTGGGCAGGAAATATGGTACTGGGAGGAAACCGTGGCAGAAATAAAAATCACCTCACAAAGAGCTCACAGGCACTCACTGCAACTAAAGCAGCTCCAGTCACCTCACAATATACAGCATCAGGGCGCTCTCACAGACAGAAAATGTCACAGCAAAACTCTCCATTTGAGTCAGATACAGAACAAATCCTCTCACAAACTTCTCCACAAGCCTCCTCAGCATCCCCAGTAATATTATTACAATTTGAAAAGATGCTTCATAAGGCTTTAAAACAAACCTCAGAAAAAAATAACAATAAGCCTAACCAAAGAAATAAGAGAGCTGGGAAACCGCACTGCAGCCTTAGAAATAAAAATGGATGAAATTGAAATTACAACCCAAGTAAATATAACAGAATTGGAACAATTAAAAGAAGAGAATTTAATACTTCAAACTAAGCTCGAAGATTACGAAAATAGAGCCAGACGTTCAAACTTGCGCATAAGGGGAATACCTGAAACTGTGACAGACCTGCAATCTACTATTACTGCTCTATTACAAGAACTAAAGCCAGATATCCCTATTGAACGTTTAGAACTGGACAGAGTACACAGAGCCCTCACAGCCAAAAAGAAAGATGGACCCCCACGTGATATAATCACAAAATTTCATTATTACAGAACAAAAGATCAAATACTAATTGCTGCAAGAGAAAAAAAAGGAACTTAATTTTCAAGGACACAATTATCAAATTTTTGCTGACCTATCCCAACTTACTATTACTAAAAGACCATCCATGAAACCCCAACTAATGGAACTGCAACGCCACAACATTATGTATCAATGGGGCTTCCCCTTTTCAGTCAGATTTAACTACCAAGGTACAATTTACAGAAGCAGATGAACTACAACAAACCCTTTTAAAATTAAATCTGACAGAACCCACAAGCAGCAACTCTCCCACACGCAGAAGAATGGCATCATCTTCACCTTCAGGCAGCACTCAGAAAATTTCAGAACAAAATGGGAATCATCATTCTCACAAAAGAGGCCGTTATGCCACATTATCCATGGACCAAGAAGATTCAATGGACTGACATCCTAATTCCTGATATCTCTTCATTTATTATACTAAGAGATGGTTCTCTATAAAAAAACCTGTATTTATAACTGAATGTAACTGCATTCTGATAGTCACACACTGTGTGGGATCATGTTACATTCCAGTTATATTTCTTATTACTTCTGATTCATATAGCCTTAGAATATATAAGTGAAATAAGGAAACTCTTGTTCAGTTATATATTATCAGGTAATAACAATAGATTTATTACTTTTTAGGACAAATATGTTCAATAATCCAGAAGTAATGGAAGCTTTCTCTTTCTTTTCTTAAAACAAATATTTCTTTCTCGAACATCACGGGACACAGAGCCACAGTAATTACTGATGGGTTATATAGGTATCACTGGTGATTGGACACTGGCACACCCTATCAGGAAGTTCAACCCCCTATATAATCCCTCCCCCTTGCAGGGATACCTCAGTTTTTACGCCAGTGTCTTAGGTGATGGACGTGTAAAGATGTCCTGTGCTGAGCTCCAAAGGGAATATCCTAAGATCCTATACTGGGGCAAGCCAGGCGAACCGGATCCATTCAAAGTGTCTTTTCATGGCCGAATTGAATGGTACCCGGGCCTCGTGTCCGAAGAAACGAGGTTTTACCCGTAATGCTTCTCTTTTTAGAGAGCTGGACCCCGCAGATCAGAAAATGGCTTTAAACTTCCTAATTTCTGGCGAGGTGCTTTACGGTCCCAGAACTGTTGGATCCCCCTACTGATGGGGGCCCCAGTCTCTGACGGTTTTTTCAAACGGAGCCCACCGTGAGAGGTGAAGATTGGGTCTGTGTAAACGGCACCCTGCGGCTGGATAAGGTAAGAGGAGATTCCACAGAATTTTTGAGTTCTAGTGGCTTTTCTCCTTTAAGGTAAATGCATGCTATGCCTATTGTGACCACCGGGGGCTGCCAAGAGCACAAACCTACACATGCTGAATGTCTGTCTCAGGTGTTGTAATCGCTGTGTATGTCCCAGCGTATCAAGCAGGCTGCAAGCAGGTAAGGTGGATGGGGGGATTTCTCATGTTTGAATGTTCCCCCCCAGGCTAGAGAGGGGCCACAGGGGTCTAGAAAGTGGTTATACCACCCGGGCTCTGTGGCCTAATGGCCACCATCTCTGAAGATAGCCGTTCAGGCAAATCTTGTTACCAGTCTCCCTCCTTCCCCCCCCCCCATCCCCAGCCTTTTCTCCAGAGCATGACAGGAGAGTCGGCAGTGCGGGAAGCGCTCGTTTTTTTTCAAAACTCGAGGGGGGGGCGGTAGAGGAGGGGGCGGGATGTCAGCACAGAGTGTTTAGACTCCCACTCAGGCCAGCTGCAGGCTATTAAAGGCACTCTGTACAGGTGCACTCAGCCTTCTGAGAGACACAGAGCTGACGGTCGCATGTAAGGTGGGACACAGGCATTCTCCTAGGCAGCATTTACTGAAGTAACACCAGACTGAGCATTGGGTAGCAAGGCTTTTAGCCAGACTACATCGCTCAGCGGACAGTGTTCATTTGTATACCTCACACCTTGTTGCTTTGCACTATGGGTAGAAGAGGTTCAAGCACCCCAGGAACCAGAGACACTAGGGGATCTCGTTCAGGTTCTGAGGGCCCCCTGTCGGCAGCATCCTTCCCCCCTAAAGATGGGCCAGGGACGGCTAGCCAGGGAGAGCCATCGGGGTCAGGGGCTACACCTGCTTCTGGCACTTCAGCCCCTGTATATATTACACAAGAGGTTTTTTCCTCAACCATTAATGGTCTAGAGGAAAGATTAATGGCCGTGATTACGTCTTCACTCAGTGGAAGAAAACGCACTAGGCCTTCCTCTGTTCCCCAAGACCCTCAGACAGAGGAGCTCTGGGATAAAGGAGATGAATCCCTTTCAGAGGATCAGGATGGGATGGATGATTCCTCTTCGGAGGATTCAGGTGGAGAGGGACCCTCTGCGACTTCCCAAGAGGAGAAAGTCTTAGTGCAGATCCTCACTGGATTGGTCCGCTCCACATTTAAGTTGCCCATACCTGAAACTGCTAAAGAATCCTCTTCTGCTTTGGGGTCACTGAAACCTTTCCAAGCAGCACATGCTTTTCCTGTTCATACTTTACTTGAAAAGCTTATTTATTCTGAGTGGGATCACCCAGACAAACGTTTTTTTCCGCCGAGAAAGTTTTCAACACTTTATCCGATGGAAGAAAAGTTTATTAAAATGTGGGGAATACCAGCTATTGATGCCGCCATTTCCTCCATAAATAATAGCCTGACTTGTCCTGTAGACAATGCTCAGATGCTCAGGGATCCTGTAGATAAAAGGATGGAATCCCTATTGAAGGATGTTTTCTCCTTAGCAGGATCAGTGGCCCAACCTGCAATAGCAGCGATTGGAGTCTGTCAATACTTAAGAGACCATGTTAAGCAGGTCATCAAAGTATTACCTGAACAGCAGGCCCAGGGGTTTGCTAACCTTCCAGCGGCCTTATGCTTTGTGGTTGACGCCATTAGAGATTCTATCGTGCAAACCTCCCGTCTTTCACTGGGGTTGGTGCATATACGTAGAATCCTATGGTTGAAAAATTGGTCAGCCGAAGCACCATGTAAGAAGCTACTGGCTGGGTTTCCATTTCGTGGTGCAAGGTTGTTTGGAGAGGACTTGGATAACTATATCAAGAGAATCTCTTGTGGGAAAAGCACTCTCTTACCTGTCAAGAAGAAGAGTAAGCGTCCCTCTTTCAAACGGACTCTTTCCCCAGCGCCGGGGGCTTCAGCCTCCAGGCAGTCTCGACGGCCGCCTCCATCGGGGTCCAGAGACAAGAGTCAACCCCAGGGACAAAAGAAGTCCTGGGGAAAGAAGCCTACTAGGCAAAACACTAAGACCTCTGCATGAGGGGGCGCCCCCGCTCACTCGAGTGGGGGGAAGACTGCGACAATTCTCAGAGCTCTGGCAGGAGGACTTCCAGGACAGATGGGTAGTCTCCACGGTAACCTTAGGGTACAAGCTGGAGTTTCAGGAATTCCCTTCTCCTCGGTTCCTCAGATCAAATGTTCCCAGAGACCCAGAGAAGAAGCAGTCGCTCCTTCTAGCGTTAGAGCGACTTTTGTCGCAGGAGGTCATTATGATAGTTCCCGCAAAGGACCAGGGATTGGGCTTCTATTCCAACCTTTTTACGGTCCAAAAGCCAAATGGGGATGTCAGGCCCATTTTGGACTTAAGGGATCTGAACCGATTCCTAAGGATTCAATCCTTCCGCATGGAATCAATTCGAACAGTAGTTCCCACCCTGCAGGGAGGAGAATTTCTGGCATCAATAGACATCAGAGATGCATATCTGCATGTGCCCATTTTTCCTGCTCATCAGAAGTTTCTGCGCTTCGAGGTAGGAGGGCGCCATTTCCAGTTTATGGCTCTGCCCTTTGGGATAGCCACTGCACCTCGAGTGTTCACAAAGATCTTGGCTCCTCCTCTGGCCAGATTAAGGGCTCAGGGTATAGCTGTCATAGCATACCTAGACGACCTGCTCTTGATAGACCGGTCGGTAGCCTCTTTGAATGGAAACTTGAGGACCACGGTCAGGTATCTAGAACACCTGGGTTGGATCCTCAACTTAGAAAAGTCTTTCCTAAAACCAGTAAGAAGACTGGAATATTTAGGTCTGATTATACATACAAGCCAGGAGAAAATATTTCTACCCCAGGCAAAGATCACTGCTTTGAGAGAGCTGATTCTGACAGTAAGGACCAAGAAGG
This sequence comes from Aquarana catesbeiana, assembly GCF_042186555.1. NCBI lineage: Eukaryota > Metazoa > Chordata > Amphibia > Anura > Ranidae > Aquarana > Aquarana catesbeiana. The sequence goes on along the minus strand of NW_027362627.1, from coordinate 24,634 downwards.
GTCCCTCAGTCCGCCTTTGTATGAGGCTACTAGGGAAGATGGTGTCTTCATTCGAAGCAGTTCCCTATGCTCAGTTTCACTCAAGAATGCTGCAACACAGTATTCTGTCGACCTGGAACAAGAAGGTTCAGGCATTAGACTTTCCGATGTACCTGTCGCATGCGGTGCGTCAGAGCCTCAATTGGTGGCTCATACCCGAAAACCTGCAGAAGGGGAAATCCTTTCTACCAGTTACCTGGACGGTGGTAACAACAGATGCCAGTCTGTCAGGTTGGGGAGCAGTTCTGGAACAGGCTGCGGTCCAAGGAGTATGGTCCAAGACAGAGAGGACCTTACCCATCAACATTCTGGAGATCCGGGCGATACATCTAGCTCTAAAAGCCTGGACTATCAGGCTACAGGGTTGTCCGGTCAGGATCCAGTCCGACAATGCCACAGCAGTGGCTTATGTCAATCATCAAGGAGGCACCCGGAGCCGAGCTGCTCAAAAAAGAGGTGAACCAGATCTTAGTCTGGGCAGAGATGCATGTGCCATGCATATCGGCAGTTTTCATCCCGGGAATAGAGAATTGGCAGGCGGACTATCTAAGTCACCAGCAGTTACTTCCAGGGGAGTGGTCTCTGCATCCCGACGTCTTTTGGGCCATATGCCAAAGATGGGGGGTTCCAGATGTAGATCTCTTTGCATCCCGATTCAACAAAAAGATAGACAGATTTGTGGCAAGGACAAAAGATCCTCTTGCATGCGGGACGGATGCGTTGGTGATTCCGTGGCATCGGTTCTCACTGATTTACGCATTCCCGCCTATTCTGCTACTACCACGACTCCTTCACAGGATCAGGCAGGAAAGGAAGTCGGTACTTCTGGTGGCCCCCGCTTGGCCCAGAAGGACTTGGTATGCAGAAATAGTAAGGATGACGGTAGGTTCCCCGTGGACACTACCGGAACGCCCAGACCTGTTATCTCAAGGTCCAGTGTTCCATCCTGCCTTACAAACGCTAAATTTGACGGTTTGGCTATTGAGACCCACGTTCTGAAGAGTCGTGGGCTCTCAGGTCCTGTCATATCTACCTTGATTAATGCAAGGAAGCCAGCTTCCAGGATGATTTATCATAGAGTCTGGAAAGCTTATATAACCTGGTGTGAATCCAGAGGTTGGCATCCCAGGAAATATGTCATAGGTAGAATCCTTGACTTTCTACAGATGGGATTAGAGATGAAGCTGGCCTTGAGTACCATCAAGGGCCAGGTCTCTGCTTTATCAGTATTATTTCAGCGGCCACTTGCTTCGCATTCTTTGGTCCGAAACTTTATGCAGGGGGTGATGCGTCTTAATCCTCTGGTTAAAGCGCCCCTAAACCCCTGGGACTTGAATTTGGTCCTGGCTGTGTTACAGAAACGGCCTTTTGAACCAATAAGTCAGATTCCTTTGGTCTTGTTGACAAGGAAATTAATTTTTCTGGTGGCCATCTCTTCTGCTAGAAGAGTATCAGAATTAGCAGCTCTTTCCTGTAAGGAGCCTTATTTGATTATACACAAGGATAGAGTGGTACTACGCCCTCATCCTAGTTTTTTACCGAAGGTGGTTTCTGATTTTCATTTAAACCAAGACATTGTTCTACCTTCCTTTTTTCCAGATCCCTGTTCTCCGGAAGAGAGATCTCTACATTCGTTGGATGTAGTAAGAGCAGTTAAGGCCTATCTAGGGGCAACTACTCAGATCCGCAAGACGGATGTTTTGTTTGTGCTGCCAGAGGGTCCCAATAGAGGACAGGCAGCGTCAAAAGCTACCATTTCTAAATGGATTCGACAGTTGATCATTCAAGCTTACGGTTTGAAACAGAAGATTCCTCCGTTTCAGATCAGGGCACATTCCACAAGGGCTATTGGTGCTTCTTGGGCAGTGCATCACCGGGCCTCTATGGCTCAAATCTGCAAGGCCGCAACCTGGTCTTCAGTTCATACATTCACCAGATTCTATCAGGTGGATGTGAGAAGGCATGAGGATATCGCCTTTGGGCGTAGTGTGCTGCAGGCAGCGGTACAGGGTCCTCAGGTCTGATTGCACCCTACTTGGTCGTGGTTCCCCCCCCTCAGGTAGCATTGCTCTGGGACATCCCATCAGTAATTACTGTGGCTCTGTGTCCCGTGATGTTCGAGAAAGAAAATAGGATTTTTTAAAACAGCTTACCTGTAAAATCCTTTTCTTTCGAAGGACATCACGGGACACAGAGGTCCCACCCCTCTTCTAATACACTATATTGCTTGGCTACAAAACTGAGGTATCCCTGCAAGGGGGAGGGATTATATAGGGGGTTGAACTTCCTGATAGGGTGTGCCAGTGTCCAATCACCAGTGATACCTATATAACCCATCAGTAATTACTGTGGCTCTGTGTCCCGTGATGTCCTTCGAAAGAAAAGGATTTTACAGGTAAGCTGTTTTAAAAAATCCTATTATTATTACCTAACTAGTTCCTAGAATTATGTTTTTGTTTATTCTAATCTGAAGTAATACAACCTCAATTTTATGAGTTAACATATCTAAACAGTTACATATGAAAAAAATATGTAATTGTTTACTCTAAAAGGGTTAAAATCCCAAATTAATTCAAACTATCTTCATCAATACCAAAGTTATTAACAGTACCTTTCTAACTGAATTATTTAGCCTAGGGCAAGACTAACCATATACAACCACCCTGGAATAAATAATTTCAACAAAAACTATATTCTGCACTCCAATTAATGAAACATCATTTTGATGTCTTTTGACATAGCACTTCTCTCCTGTAAGCGGAAGATCCGTGTACCCCCATTAGCCCTCCTCATTCTCCCAACCATATTATGTGGGAGTGTGATGAAGGCACTTATTCCCCTGAGAGAGATATTTACTCTCTTTCACTGGTAAATTGTGATTACTTGCAAAAAATAATTTATACAATGTATCATCTAATCTCATATGTTTTTTGTTTACTCTTTACTCCAGAATTCACTGGTTTCTTTTCTATCTATTCATCTCTTCTGTCCACACAGGTTGATCTGCGCAGTCAGCTCTGCATAACAAAAAGTAAGTCAAAACTATTTGATCTGTTGCCATGGCACCACTGAATATACTTTCCCTGAATGTTCAGGGAATAAATGTCCCTCAAAAAAGGACCAAAGCCTTACGTACTTTTCATAACAAGAAGGCTCACATAGTATGCCTCCAAGAAACACACTTCACCAAAGATTCTACTCCAAAATATATTTCTCCTTTTTATCAACAAATTTACACGGCTTCTGCCTGTACCAAGCAAAGGGGAACTCTAATTGCATTTCACCGATCCACACCATTCACCTTATCATCAGAAATTAAAGACCCAGAAGGTAGATACCTGATACTCATGGGTTATATAATGGATACAGCAATCACGGTGATTTCCTACTACGCTCCTAACAAACAACCTACACCATTCCTCTCACATATATTACAAGTGATTAATACACACAAAATAGGAACAGTGATAATGTGTGGGGATTCGAACCAGGTCCTCCTCCCATTTCTAGATAAATCACCTTTTACACCATCCAAAATAACCTCTAGATTACCTTTTTCTCAACTTCTTTCCAAATACAATCTGGTAGATTCGTGGAGAGAAAGTAACCCAATGAAAAAGAAATTCACTTATTTCTCGCACCCTCATCAAACCTTCACCAGAATAGATCATATTTTTCTAACAATAGGAATGATACCAGAAATTATTGCATCAGATATAATTCCGATTCCGTGGTCTGACCATAATGCAGTATACACTACTATAGCCTCAGCCATACCAAAAGCGCTTGACCCAACGTGGTACTTACCGGACATAATGCTCAAACACCCACTACATCAGATGGCCATTGAACAAGCTTTAAAGGAATACATATCAATTAATAATACAACAGACATCTCCCCAATAACACTGTGGGAAGCTCATAAGCCTGTCTTGCGTGGTACAATACAAAGACAAATGGCACTATTTAAACGGGAACGCAAAAATCTAGCAAAAAAACTAGAACTCAATTTTAATGCAGCCTACATATCATTTCAAGATAATCCATCTCAGAGTACAAAATCTCATCTGGAGTCAGTTGATAAATCCCTCAAACGCTCCAAACACAATTTCTACATGAATACAAACAAACCAGGTACATATTTGGCTCGGGCATTAAATTCAACTAACAAATCTTTCAAACCAATACATTTGAAATTATCAAAAAATGTTTACACTTGTAATCCAGTTAAAATAGTCCATAAATTTCACTCACATCTCGCAACTTTATACAAGACAAACAATGAATTTAATCCTACAGAGGCTGAATCCTTCTTCTCAAAAATAACCTTACCTGAGTTATCTCAGAATCAAAAAAGCAGTTTGGATGAGCCTATAACTATAGATGAAGTTGCTAACGCCATAAAAGACCTAAAACTTAACAAAAGACCAGGCCCAGACGGCTACTCGGCTTTATACTATAAAAAATTCTCAGAAATACTCTCTCCCATTCTCACTGAAACTTTTAACAAACTTCTAGATGGACATTCTTTTCGGCAAGAAACACTAATGGCAATTGTTTGTATTATCCCAAAACCCCTTTCTGATGATACTTCCTGTGTGAATTATCGGCCTATCTCTCTGTTAAACCTCGATATTAAATTATTAGCAAAAATAATAGCAAAACGCCTCAATAGCATTATAGGAAAATTAATACATAGAGATCAAGTAGGCTTCATGCCAAATAGACAGGCAGGCGATAATATACACAGGGCAGTGTTATTGGCACATATTGCTAAAAAACGGAAAATCCCTTTATGTTTTCTATCTCTCGATATTAACCACTTCAGCCCCGGAAGGATTTACCCCCTTCCTGACCAGAGCACTTTTTACAAATTGGCACTGCGTCGCTTTAACTGCTAATTGCGCGGTCATGCAATGCTGTAACCAAACGAAATTTGCGTCCTTTTCTTCCCACAAATAGAGCTTTCTTTTGATGGTATTTGATCACCTCTGCCGTTTTTATTTTTTGCGCTATACACGGAAAAAGACCGAAAATTTTGAAAAAAAATGATATTTTCTACTTTTTGTTCTAAAAAAAATCCAATAAACTCAATTTTAGTCATACATTTAGGCCAAAATGTATTTGGCCACATGTCTTTGGTAAAAAAAATGTCAATAAGTGTATATTTATTGGTTTGCGCAAAAGTTATAGCGCCTACAATCTAGGGTACATTTTCTGGAATTTACACAGCCTTTAATTTATGACTGCCTATGTCGTTTCTTGAGGTGCTAAAATGGCAGGGCAGTACAAAACCCCCACAAATGACCCCATTTTGGAAAGTAGACACCCCAAGGAAATTGCTGAGAGGCATGTTGAGCCCATTGAATATTCATTTTTTTTGTCCCAAGTGATTGAATAATGACAAAAAAAAAAAAAAAATTACAAAAAGTTGTCACTAAATGATATATTGCTCACACAGGCCATGGGCATATGTGGAATTGCACCCCAAAATACATTTAGCTGCTTCTCCTGAGTATGGGGATACCACATGTGTGGGACTTTTTGGGAGCCTAACCGCATACGGGGCCCCGAAAACCAATCACTGCCTTCAGGATTTCTAAGGGCGTACATTTTTGATTTTACTCCTCACTACCTATCACAGTTTTGAAGGCCATAAAATGCCCAGATGGCACAAACCCCCCCCAAATGACCCCATTTTGGAAAGTAGACACCCCAAGCTATTTGCTGAGAGGCATGTTGAGTCCATGGAATATTTTATATTTTGACACAAGTTGCGGGAATGTGACAATTTATTTATTTATTTATTTTTTTTTTTGCACAAAGTTGTCACTAAATGATATATTGCTCACACAGGTCATGGGCATATGTGGAATTGCACCCCAAAATACATTCTGCTGCTTCTCCTGAGTATGGGGATACCACATGTGTGGGACTTTTTAGGAGCCTAGCCGCGTACGGGACCCCGAAAACCAATCACCGCCTTCAGGATTTCTAAGGGTGTACATTTTTGATTTCACTCTTCACTGCCTATCACAGTTTCGGAGGTCATGGAATGCCCAGGTGGCACAAACCCCCCCCAAATGACCCCATTTTGGAAAGTAGACACCCCAAGCTATTTGCTGAGAGGCATGGTGAGTATTTTGCAGCTCTCATTTGTTTTTGAAAATGAAGAAAGACAAAAAAAAAAATTTTTTTTTTCTTTTTTTAATTTTCAAAACTTTGTGACAAAAAGTGAGGTCTGCAAAATACTCACTATACCGCTCAGCAAATAGCTTTGGGTGTCTACTTTCCAAAATGGGGTCATTTGGGGGGGGGGTTTGTGCCACCTGGGCATTCCATGGCCTCCGAGACTGTGATAGGCAGTGAAGAGTGAAATCAAAAATTTACGCCCTTAGAAAGCCTGAAGGCGGTGCTTGGTTTTCGGGGTCCCATACGCGGCTAGGCTCCCAAAAAGTCTCACACATGTGGTATCCCCGTACTCAGGAGAAGCAACAGAATGTATTTTGGGGTGTAATTTCACATATTCCCATGGCATGTTTGAGCAATATATCATTTAGTGACAACTTTGTGCAAAAAAAAAAAAAAAAAAAAAAAATTTGTCTCTTTCCCGCAACTTGTGTCACAATATAAAATATTCCATGGACTCGACATGCCTCTCAGCAAATAGCTTGGGGTGTCTACTTTCCAAAATGGGGTCATTTGGGGGGGGGTTTGAACTGTCCTGGCATTTTATGCACAACATTTAGAAGCTTATGTCACACATCACCCACTCTTCTAACCACTTGAAGACAAAGCCCTTTCTGACACTTTTTGATTACATGAAAAAATTATTTTTTTTTGCAAGAAAATTACTTTGAACCCCCACACATTATATATTTTTTTAAAGCAAATGCCCTACAGATTAAAATGGTGGGTGTTTAATTTTTTTTTTTCACACAGTATTTGCGCAGCGATTTTTCAAACGCATTTTTTGGGGAAAAAACACACTTTTTTACATTTTAATGCACTAAAACACACTATATTGCCCAAATGTTTGATGAAATAAAAAAGATGATCTTAGGCCGAGTACATGGATACCAAACATGACATGCTTTACAATTGCGCACAAACGTGCAGTGGCAACAAAATAAATAATTGCTATGGTCCCTCGCGCTAAAGTGAGATAAAAGTGAATGTGGTGACAAACGAAATTAGATCGAATAAACAAATCCTAAAAGTGGGTGATTTTTATGGTGATATCAAAAAAGACTGCAGCGAAATCGACAAGTGTACACATAGCACTCGACGCATGTAATAAAAGATAAAGAGATTTCGCGCATAAAATCTATCATAAAAATACACAATAATTAGTGAATATACACTGTGAAAAATAAATAACAGGTACTGGATAAAAATAGAAATAAAAATAAATAAATGTGATAAAATAAGTATCACAAAGAATAAGTGCAAATATGTAGAACCTGTGCTGTAAAATCAACAAATTCAAATGAATGGCTAAAGCCAAATCGCAAAAAAGTGCAAAAGTGCAAAAAGCTGTGCAGCAGCTACAAACAGCGTGATAAAAGGATGCTGTCAAATATAAGACTATAAACCAGAGTTCACATAGGAAACAATATAGAGTCCATAACTTGTGATGGTAGTAATGGTAGTGTTGATCTTCATAAAACAACTGACAGCTCAACCAGGCTCTCTAGACTCTCACCTCAAAGCAGGAAAAAACAGGCATCAATGCAGATCCTTCCTTGTTGTGACAATAGACGTCACAGGATGTCTGTGTTCCCCTCTGCTTGCTGTCAGGGACCTGCCAAAACAAACTGGGAGTATCTCCACTTAGGCTTGTGACAGCCCGGTGGGAGAAGGGGGAGGAGGAGAGAGGAGGCCTCTGATGGTGTAGTATTTCAAAGAATATTTATTGGATAAAAACAAATTGGTCTCTTACTTAAAAACAATAATAAAATCACAAAAGCAGGAAGGAGCGGCGTCCGAGGCGCCTCCTTACGTGACTTCCGGTGTAGTCAGCTCTCTGCCACGCCCTACGCGTTACGTCACCGCTCGTGACTTCAACTGGGGAACCCAGTTGAAGTCACGAGCGGTGACGTAACGCGTAGGGCGTGGCAGAGAGCTGACTACACCGGAAGTCACGTAAGGAGGCGCCTCGGACGCCGCTCCTTCCTGCTTTTGTGATTTTATTATTGTTTTTAAGTAAGAGACCAATTTGTTTTTATCCAATAAATATTCTTTGAAATACTACACCATCAGAGGCCTCCTCTCTCCTCCTCCCCCTTCTCCCACCGGGCTGTCACAAGCCTAAGTGGAGATACTCCCAGTTTGTTTTGGCAGGTCCCTGACAGCAAGCAGAGGGGAACACAGACATCCTGTGACTTCTATTGTCACAACAAGGAAGGATCTGCATTGATGCCTGTTTTTTCCTGCTTTGAGGTGAGAGTCTAGAGAGCCTGGTTGAGCTGTCAGTTGTTTTATGAAGATCAACACTACCATTACTACCATCACAAGTTATGGACTCTATATTGTTTCCTATGTGAACTCTGGTTTATAGTCTTATATTTGACAGCATCCTTTTATCACGCTGTTTGTAGCTGCTGCACAGCTTTTTGCACTTTTGCACTTTTTTGCGATTTGGCTTTAGCCATTCATTTGAATTTGTTGATTTTACAGCACAGGTTCTACATATTTGCACTTATTCTTTGTGATACTTATTTTATCACATTTATTTATTTTTATTTCTATTTTTATCCAGTACCTGTTATTTATTTTTCACAGTGTATATTCACTAATTATTGTGTATTTTTATGATAGATTTTATGCGCGAAATCTCTTTATCTTTTATAACAAAATAAATACATTTTTAAAAGCCTTTAAAAGCCTTTACAGGTTACCACTTTAGATTTACAGAGGAGGTCTACTGCTAAAATTACTGCCCTCGATCTGACCGTCGCGGTGATACCTCACATGCATGGTGCAATTGCTGTTTACATTTGACGCCAGACCGACGCTTGCGTTCGCCTTAGCGCGAGAGCAGGGGGGACAGGGGTGCTTTTTTTTTTTTTTTCTTTATTATTTTTTTGCTTTTTTATCTTATTTTAAAACTGTTCCTTTCATTTTTTTTTTTTTTTAATCATTTTTACTGTTATCTCAGGGAATGTAAATATCCCCTATGATAGCAATAGGTAGTGACAGGTACTCTTTTTTGAAAAAATTGGGGTCTATTAGACCCTAGATTTCTCCTCTGCCCTCAAAGCATCTGACCACACCAAGATCGGTGTGATAAAATGCTTCCCCAATTTCCCAATGGCGCTATTTACATCCGGCGAAATCTAAGTCATAAAATGCTCGTAGCTTCCGGTTTCTTAGGCCATAGAGATGTTTGGAGCCACTCTCGTCTCTGATCAGCTCTATGGTCAGCTGGCTGAATCACCGGCTGCATTCTCAGGTTCCCTGTTGAGACAGGAGAGCCAGAGAAAAACACGGAAGACGATGGGGGGGGGGGCATTCTCTCTGCTTGTAAAAGCAGTCTAGAGGCTAATTAGCCGCTAGGATTGCTTTTACATGAAAGCCGACCGCTGGCTGAAAAGAATGATACCAAGATGATACCTAAACCTGCAAGCATCATTCTGGTATAACCACTCAAAGTCGTGAATGCTGTACCTGAAGACAAAAATATGGCTAACAATAAAGCACAGTAAACGGTAAAGTATAAAAAACTGCATACCTGAAAAGCAAACATGATAAAACATAATAACAATAAAACATTGCAGAATAGAATACAGTAAAAAAGAGCAGAACAATAGAGAGAATAGAGAGAGAGAGAATAGAGAGAGAACAATAAAACGACAACTATTATTTTTTATTTTATATTTTTGTTTGTGTTTTTTTTTTTTTTTTTTTTTTTTTTTTTACACTTTTTTTGTAACTGTACCTTTTGTAACTGTAACCGGTTCCAGGTTCGGGTCTCTCAAAATGCGATGGCATCTTGGGAGACCCTGTGAAAGTGTGTCCTAGTCTGTGCAATGCTGTACCCTACGCTAATACTCAGCTAGTGAATGGTAGCGTTCAAAACATTCACCAATGCAAAGACCAGGATTGTCAGGACAGGAGGGACAATAATAGCGGGTGTCACGCCTATATCCGCGCTTACTGCAGACACGACATCTTTTTTGGGGGGTTCGCTGGGTAGGGGTACTCGGGAGGACATAAAAATGCCTCTCATGCAGCCGACTGCATTTGGTTGGGGATGTGAATGGGGGAAGTATGGGCGCTGCAGAAGTGGTGGGTTCCCAATTAGGATTGGCGAATGCAGCAGGAAGGGCACTATGGGCACGACGGGCCTGTGTTTGTCTTCTTGGTGGCAGCGGGACACTATTTGTGCTTGCCACCTCACCAGCTTGAACTGCACTTATGGGACTCGCCACGTCACCAAGTGTTACTGCAGTGCTGGTTTGACTACGACCGGGGTGTACTAGGCCGCTGGCGCTTGCCAGTTCACCAAAACGCTACCAAAAAAACTGTTAACGATCGCAGGGATCAGGCCTGACTCTGCGAACGCTGCAGTTATGCGTTTAGTGTTTTGTAAGTGACAGTGATCGATCGATACTGCACTTGGGTGGGCTGGGCGGAGGGACAAAACGCAGGTGCTAGCAGGTATCTGGGCTGATCCCGTTTTTGGGAACCCTAAACTGCTGGGGATGCCAGTATAGATCTGATCGGATCAGATATTGATCAGTTCAGATACTATACCACTAAGGGAGGTGTACGGTGCGTGCGTGGGTGTTAGCGCTACTGGCACTAACCTGACGCTGCCTGGGGCTGGTGCTTGCCAGTTCACCAAAACGCTACCAAAAAAACTGTTAGCGATCACAGGGATCAGGCCTGACTCTGCGAACGCTGCAGTTATGCGTTTAGTGTTTTTTTAAGTGACAGTGATCGATCGATACTGCACTTGGGTGGGCTGGGCTGGGCCAGGCGGAGGGGCAAAACGCAGGTGCTAGCAGGTATCTGGGCTGATCCCGCTAACACTGCGTTTTTGGGAATCCTAAACTGCTGGGGACGCTAGTATAGATCTGATCGGATCAGATATTGATGCGTTCAGATACTATACCACTAAGGGAGGTGTACGGTGCGTGGGTGTTAGCGCTACTGGCACTAACCTGACGCTGCCTGGGGCTGGTGCTTGCCATTTCACCAAAACGCTACCAAAAAAACTGTTAGCGATCGCAGGGATCAGGCCTGACTCTGCGAACGCTGCAGTTATGCGTTTAGTGTTTTGTAAGTGACCGTGATCGATCGATACTGCACTTGGGTGGGCTGGGCCGAGCCGGGCGGAGGGGCAAAACGCAGGTGCTAGCAGGTATCTGGGCTGATCCCGCTAACACTGTGTTTTTGGGAACCCTAAACTGCTGGGGACGCTAGTATAGATCTGATCGGATCAGATATTGATCCGTACAGATACTATACCACTAAGGGAGGCGTATGCTGCGTGCGTGGGTGTTAGCAGTACTGGCGCTAATCTGACGCTGCCTGGGGCGATGCATATCACCGCCGGGCGATCAGGGGGCTAAATCTTTATTCGGTAATAAACGGCGGGTGCCCTGACACTATAAAAAATAAACAAACTAACCAGCGTCACCCGTAACGGTTATACAGTGATCAGTGGTGAAAGGGTTAACTAGGGGGCAATCAAGGGGTTAAAACATTTATTAGGTAGTATATGGGGGTCCCTGTCGCTATAAAACGCTGACGGCGAACCTAAATATTTACCTCACTAACTAGCATCACCAGCGACACTAATACAGCGATCAGAAAAATGATCGCTTAGCGACACTGGTGACGGGGGGTGATCAAGGGGTTAAAACTTTATTAGGGGGGGTTAGGGGGGTACCCTAGACCTACAGGGGGCCTAACACTCACTGCCCTGACACTAACTGTCACAAACTGACACCAATACAGTAATCAGAAAAAAAAAAAAAAAAAAAAAAAAAACCTGCTGGTGTCAGTTTGTGACAGGGGGGGGGGGATCGGGGGGCGATCGGGGGGGGGGGATCGGGGTGTAATGTGTGCCTGGCATGTTCTACTGTGTGTGTGTGTGTTGTGCACTCACATTTCAGTCTTCTCTCCTCGGCCCGGAACGGAAAATACCGAGCCGAGGAGAGATGACATCATTTCCTCTGCCTCTGTGTACAATACAGAGGCAGGGAAATGATCCCATTGGCTGGGAGCGATCGCGAGGGGGGGGCCACGAATGGATGGCCTCCCCCTCACCTCCGATCGCCGGGGGACATTTGCCGACCGCCGCAGGCACCGGGGGGGGGTCCGATCGGACCCCCCACCCGCGGGCAGGCAAGGACGTACATGTAAGTCCTTTTGCCTGCCCGTGCCATTCTGCCGACGTATATAGTCGTGCGGCGGTCGGCAAGTGGTTAAGAGGGCATTTGACACAGTATCCTGGCAATATATGCAATATTCATTACAAAAATGGGGTTTTGGACCCCACTTTTTAACATGGATCAAAGCATTATATAATAAACCCAAAGCCTATATAAAATATGCTGGATACAAATCTGATGCCTTTAATATCGAAAGAGGTACCCGACAGGGTTGCCCATTATCTCCCTTATTATTTGCCCTTATACTCGAACCCATGGCCCAATACATCAGAACAAACCAAACTATAACTGGCATTGAAGTAGGAGGTATTACACACAAATTATGTATATTTGCAGACGATATATTACTTTTTCTATCATCACCACAGGTCTCTGGTCCTAACTTAATACCAGCTCTTGATGGATTTGCAGCCCTATCCGGCCTTATGATTAATCCTAAGAAATGCCTAGTGCTTAATATTTCAGTCACAAACATGGAATTGATCCCGGCTAGGGCTGCACTCCCATTCACATGGGCAGAAAAATCAATCCCATATCTTGGAATTCATTTAACAGCATCTCATTCTGACTTATTCTCAACCAATTATCCTCCTGTATTAAGACAGATCACAAATCTAATAAAACAATGGTCGCAACTTCCTTTATCCTGGATAGGGAAGATTAATGCAATCAAAATGACTATTCTACCCAAATTGCTTTATCTATTCAGAGTCCTCCCTATTCCAATTCCTTCCTATTTTTTGAGAATAGTACAAAAAAGAGCAACTTCGTTTATATGGGGCTCTTCTAAACCACGTATACCTATACACGCACTACATCTTCCCAAAAATAAAGGAGGCCTGGGATACCCTAATTTTACTAACTACTACAGAGCAGCACATTTGGCCAGTCTGTCCAAATACCATGCAAAACAGGAAATCCCATTATGGGTATTTATAGAGGCTTCAGAAAATGACCCTCTATTAATATCAAATTTATTATGGCTTGATCCTAAAGACCGCTTTAAAATTAATAATCCCATAACTAAACACTTCTTATCTCTCTGGGATAAACTAAAAACCAAATATCAGTTACAATCTCCACACAATCCTCTCCTTTCTTTTATCAGAAATCCGGCCTTTTATCCGGCATGGATCTACCCAAATTCTTTTAAAGCTTGGACAACATCAGGCATTCAGACACTAAATGACTTCATAGCATCTAAATCATTCCTTTCATTCCCATCGCTTAGAGAAAAATATGATCTACCAAACTCTGAGATATTTAGATATCTCCAAATCAAAAATTTCTATACACCATTCCTAAAGGGGGATACACCATTATCCCAATTATCCATTTTTGAATCAATCTGTACAAAAGATCCATTTGCTAAAGGTACAATTTCATCACTTTATAATCAATTCTATGGAGTAGCAAATCTTAATAGACCCTCTTACGTTCAGAGGTGGGAGGAGGACCTGGGACGAACTTTAGAAGACACGGACTGGTCTAACATATGGCTCACATCTAAGTCATCTTCACCCAACATCTTAGCACTGGAGACAAATTATAAAGTCCTAACTCGCTGGTACCTTGTACCCGCTAGAGTGGCAAAATATTCACCTAATACCTCAGCTCTTTGTTTGAGGATGCCCAGAAATAGGCACATATTTAGACATATGGTGGACGTGCCCAGTAATCCAAACCTTCTGGAAGGAAGTCTTCGTGATTGCATCTAAAATATTTAAAAAAATAATACAACCAGATCCATATTTAACTTTACTTAATCTAAAACCGGAATGGTTAACACTCTCTCAATTCAAACTTATGATCCAACTAATAACGGCTGCAAAACAAACAGTGGCCAAGGCATGGAAATCTCCTACATTGGTACTAGCAGAAACAATTCACAGAATGAATAATACAATGTCCCATGCTAAGATGGTAGCCATCGATCAAAATCAAATTCCAAAATTTGAAAAACAGAATAAGGTTAAATGTTTGATCTTGTTCAGGGCAGCAGAATACAAAATAAGTGACACTTTCAAAAACAAACAAGTATAGACAGTAGTTTCAAATTCTTAGTAAGGCAGAATAAAACTTCCATTAGGCAAAGTAGTCCAGTGTTGATGAGAAGAGTGGAGTCTTTGCAGCTACCAGAGGGTATGAAGAGTCAGGTGGGAAATCGCAGACAGGTAGAGCAACTTTTGTGTTGCAGGGAAGACCAGTGTAGTTACCTGAAAGAGTAGAGCAGAGAAGGCATGGTGAGGAGATGGTGAAGAAGACTGGTGGTCTTGTTAGAAGAAGTGCCCGTGTCCAAGTGCCAAACACTTGTTTCCGGCGTGACACTTTGTGCAAGGAGTGACCAGCCTAAACCCTCGCCAGCCGTCCCAAGAAATGAACTAAATCTATAGTGGGAAGGTGTGTGTGGGGGGGGGAGATTCAAAATTATTCAATTAGAAGCTGATAAAACCAAGCTTGTGCGGGGTGGAGTTTTACAACTGGCCTGGACAGATTGCAGTGCAAGCGGGGGCAACAGAATAAGGTTAAATGTTTGATCTTGTTCAGGGCAGCAGAATACAAAATAAGTGACACTTTCAAAAACAAACAAGTATAGACAGTAGTTTCAAATTCTTAGTAAGGCAGAATTAAACTTCCATTAGGCAATGTAGTCCAGTGTTGAAGAGAAGAGTGGAGTCTTTGCAGCTACCAGAGGGTATGAAGAGTCAGGTGGGAAATCGCAAACAGGTAGAGCGACTTTTGTGTTGCAGGGAAGACCAGTGTAGTTACCTGAAAGAGTAGAGCAGAGAAGGCATGGTGAGGAGATGGTGAAGATGACAGGTGGTCTTGTTAGAAGAAGTGCCCGTGTCCAAGTGCCAAACACTTGTTGCCGGCGAGATACTTTGTGTAAGGAGTGACCAGCCTAAACCCTCGCCAGCCGTCCCAAGAAATGAACTAAATTTATAGTGGGAAGGTGTGGGGGGGGGATTCAAAATTATTCAATTAGAAGCTGATAAAACCAAGCTTGTGGGGGGGGGGTTACAACTGGCCTGGACAGATTGTAGTGCAAGCGGGGGCAACAGAATAAGGTTAAATGTCTGATCTTGTTCAGGGCAGCAAAATACAAAATAAGTGACACTTTTAAAAACAAACAAGTATAGACAGTAGTTTCAAATTCTTAGTAAGGCAGAATTAAACTTCCATTAGGCAATGTAGTCCAGTGTTGAAGAGAAGAGTGGAGTCTTTGCAGCTACCAGAGGGTATGAAGAGTCAGGTGGGAAATCGCAGACAGGTAGAGCAACTTTTGTGTTGCAGGGAAGACCAGTGTAGTTATCTGAAAGAGTAGAGCAGAGAAGGCATGGTGAGGAGATGGTGAAGATGACAGGTGGTCTTGTTAGAAGAAGTGCCCGTGTCCAAGTGCCAAACACTTGTTGCCGGCGTGACACTTTGTGCAAGGAGTGACCAGCCTAAACCCTCGCCAGCCGTCCCAAGAAATGAACTAAATTTATAGTGGGAAGGTGTGTGTGGGGGGGGGAGATTCAAAATATTCAATTAGAAGCTGATAAAACCAAGCTTGTGGGGGGTGGGGGTTTATAACTGGCCAGTTCAGATTGTATTGCAAGCGGGGGCAACAGAATAAGGTTAAATGTTTGATCTTGTTCAGGGCAGCAAAATAAGTGACACTTTCAAAAACAAACAAGTATAGACAGTAGTTTCAAATTCTTAGTAAGGTAGAATTAAACTTCCATTAGGCAATGTAGTCCAGTGTTGAAGAGAAGAGTGGAGTCTTTGCAGCTACCAGAGGGTATGAATAGTCAGGTGGGAAATCGCAGACAGGTAGAGCAACTTTTGTGTTGCAGGGAAGACCAGTGTAGTTACCTGAAAGAGTAGAGCAGAGAAGGCATGGTGAGAAGATGGTGAAGAAGACTGGTGGTCTTGTTAGAAGAAGTGCCCATGTCCAAGTGCCAAACACTTGTTGCCGGCGTGACACTTTGTGCAAGGAGTGACCAGCCTAAACCTTCGCCAGCCGTCCCAAGAAACGAACTAAATTTATAGTGGGAAGCTGTGGGGGGGAGAGTCAAAATTATTCAATTAGAAGCTGATAAAAACCAAGCTTGTGGGGGGGGGGGGTTTACAATTGGCCTGGACAGATTGCAGTGCAAGCGGGGGCAAACAGAATAAGGTTAAATGTTTGATCTTGTTCAGGGCAGCAGAATACAAAATAAGTGACACTTTCAAAAACAAACAAGTTAGACAGTAGTTTCAAATTCTTAGTAAGGCAGAATAAAACTTCCATTAGGCAATGTAGTCCAGTGTTGAAGAGAAGAGTGGAGTCTTTGCAGCTACCAGAGGGTATGAAGAGTCAGGTGGGAAATCGCAGACAGGTAGAGCAACTTTTGTGTTGCAGGGAAGACCAGTGTAGTTACCTGAAAGAGTAGAGCAGAGAAGGCATGGTGAGGAGATGGTGAAGAAGACTGGTGGTCTTGCTAGAAGAAGTGCCCGTGTCCAAGTGCCAAAAACTTGTTGCCGGCGTGACACTTTGTGCAAGGAGTGACCAGCCTAAACCCTCGCCAGCCGTCCCAAGAAATGAACTAAATTTATAGTGGGAAGGTGTGTGTGGGGGGGGGGGAGATTCAAAATATTCAATTAGAAGCTGATAAAACCAAGCTTGTGGGGGGTGGGGGTTTATAACTGGCCAGTTCAGATTGTATTGCAAGCGGGGGCAACAGAATAAGGTTAAATGTTTGATCTTGTTCAGGGCAGCAAAATAAGTGACACTTTCAAAAACAAACAAGTATAGACAGTAGTTTCAAATTCTTAGTAAGGCAGAATTAAACTTCCATTAGGCAATGTAGTCCAGTGTTGAAGAGAAGAGTGGAGTCTTTGCAGTTATCAGAGGGTATGAAGAGTCAGGTGGGAAATCGCAGACAGGTAGAGCGACTTTTGTGTTGCAGGGAAGACCAGTGTAGTTACCTGAAAGAGTAGAGCAGAGAAGGCATGGTGAGGAGATGGTGAAGATGACAGGTGGTCTTGTTAGAAGAAGTGCCCGTGTCCAAGTGCCAAACACTTGTTGCCGGCGTGACACTTTGTGTAAGGAGTGACCAGCCTAAACCCTCGCCAGCCGTCCCAAGAAATGAACTAAATTTATAGTGGGAAGCTGTGGGGGAGAGATTCAAAATTATTCAATTAGAAGCTGATAAAACCAAGCTTGTGGGGGGGGGGGGTTACAACTGGCCTGGATAGATTGTAGTGCAAGCGGGGGCAACAGAATAAGGTTAAATGTTTGATCTTGTTCGGGGCAGCAAAATACAAAATATGTGACACTTTTAAAAACAAACAAGTATAGACAGTAGTTTCAAATTCTTAGTAAGGTAGAATTAAACTTCCATTAGGCAATGTAGTCCAGTGTTGAAGAGAAGAGTGGAGTCTTTGCAGCTACCAGAGGGTATGAAGAGTCAGGTGGAAATCGCAGACAGGTAGAGCAACTTTTGTGTTGCAGGGAAGACCAGTGTAGTTACCTGAAAGAGTAGAGCAGAGAAGGCATGGTGAGAAGATGGTGAAGAAGACTGGTGGTCTTGTTAGAAGAAGTGCCCATGTCCAAGTGCCAAACACTTGTTGCCGGCGTGACACTTTGTGCAAGGAGTGACCAGCCTAAACCTTCGCCAGCCGTCCCAAGAAACAAACTAAATTTATAGTGGGAAGCTGTGGGGGGGAGATTCAAAATAATTCAATTAGAAGCTGATAAAACCAAGCTTGTGCGGGGTGGAGTTTTACAACTGGCCTGGACAGATTGCAGTGCAAGCGGGGGCAACAGAATAAGGTTAAATGTTTGATCTTGTTCAGGGCAGCAGAATACAAAATAAGTGACACTTTCAAAAACAAACAAGTATAGACAGTAGTTTCAAATTCTTAGTAAGGCAGAATTAAACTTCCATTAGGCAATGTAGTCCAGTGTTGAAGAGAAGAGTGGAGTCTTTGCAGCTACCAGAGGGTATGAAGAGTCAGGTGGGAAATCGCAAACAGGTAGAGCGACTTTTGTGTTGCAGGGAAGACCAGTGTAGTTACCTGAAAGAGTAGAGCAGAGAAGGCATGGTGAGGAGATGGTGAAGATGACAGGTGGTCTTGTTAGAAGAAGTGCCCGTGTCCAAGTGCCAAACACTTGTTGCCGGCGAGACACTTTGTGCAAGGAGTGACCAGCCTAAACCCTCGCCAGCCGTCCCAAGAAATGAACTAAATTTATAGTGGGAAGGTGTGTGTGGGGGGGGAGATTCAAAATATTCAATTAGAAGCTGATAAAACCAAGCTTGTGGGGGGTGGGGGTTTACAACTGGCCTGTTCAGATTGCAGTGCAAGCGGGGGCAACAGAATAAGGTTAAATGTTTGATCTTGTTCAGGGCAGCAAAATACAAAATAAGTGACACTTTTAAAAACAAACAAGTATAGACAGTAGTTTCAAATTCTTAGTAAGGCAGAATTAAACTTCCATTAGGCAATGTAGTCCAGTGTTGAAGAGAAGAGTGGAGTCTTTGCAGCTACCAGAGGGTATGAAGAGTCAGGTGGGAAATCGCAGACAGGTAGAGCAACTTTTGTGTTGCAGGGAAGACCAGTGTAGTTACCTGAAAGAGTAGAGCAGAGAAGGCATGGTGAGAAGATGGTGAAGAAGACTGGTGGTCTTGTTAGAAGAAGTGCCCGTGTCCAAGTGCCAAACACTTGTTGCCGGCGTGACACTTTGTGCAAGGAGTGACCAGCCTAAACCCTCGCCAGCCGTCCCAAGAAATGAACTAAATTTATAGTGGGAAGCTGTGGGGGGGAGATTCAAAATTATTCACTTAGAAGCTGATAAAACCAAGCTTGTGGGGGGGGGGGTTTACAACTGGCCTGGACAGATTGCAGTGCAAGCGGGGGCAACAGAATAAGGTTAAATGTTTGCTCTTGTTCAGGGCAGAACAATACAAAATAAGTGACACTCAAAAACAAACAAGTATAGACAGTAGTTTCAAATTCTTAGTAAGGCAGAATTAAACTTCCATTAGGCAATGTAGTCCAGTGTTGAAGAGAAGAGTGGAGTCTTTGCAGCTACCAGAGGGTATGAAGAGGCAGGTGGGAAATCGCAGACAGGTAGAGCGACTTTTGTGTTGCAGGGAAGACCAGTGTAGTTACCTGAAAGAGTAGAGCAGAGAAGGCATGGTGAGGAGATGGTGAAGATGACAGGTGGTCTTGTTAGAAGAAGTGCCCGTGTCCAAGTGCCAAACACTTGTTGCCGGCGTGACACTTTGTGCAAGGAGTGACCAGCCTAAACCCTCGCCAGCCGTCCCAAGAAATGAACTAAATTTATAGTGGGAAGGTGTGGGGGGGGGGGGGATTCAAAATTATTCAATTAGAAGCTGATAAAACCAAGCTTGTGGGGGGGGGTTTACAACTGGCCTGGACAGATTGTAGTGCAAGCGGGGGCAACAGAATAAGGTTAAATGTTTGATCTTGTTCAGGGCAGCAAAATAAGTGACACTTTCAAAAACAAACAAGTATAGACAGTAGTTTCAAATTTTTAGTAAGGTAGAATTAAACTTCCATTAGGCAATGTAGTCCAGTGTTGAAGAGAAGAGTGGAGTCTTTGCAGCTACCAGAGGGTATGAAGAGTCAGGTGGGAAATCGCAGAGAGGTAGAGCAACTTTTGTGTTGCAGGGAAGACCAGTGTAGTTACCTGAAAGAGTAGAGCAGAGAAGGTATGGTGAGGAGATGGTGAAGAAGACTGGTGGTCTTGTTAGAAGAAGTGCCCGTGTCCAAGTGCCAAACACTTGTTGCCGGCGTGACACTTTGTGCAAGGAGTGACCAGCCTAAACCCTCGCCAGCCGTCCCAAGAAATGAACTAAATTTATAGTGGGAAGGTGTGTGTGGGGGGGGAGATTCAAAATATTCAATTAGAAGCTGATAAAACCAAGCTTGTGGGGGGTGGGGGTTTACAACTGGCCTGTTCAGATTGCAGTGCAAGCGGGGGCAACAGAATAAGGTTAAATGTTTGATCTTGTTCAGGGCAGCAAAATACAAAATAAGTGACACTTTTAAAAACAAACAAGTATAGACAGTAGTTTCAAATTCTTAGTAAGGCAGAATTAAACTTCCATTAGGCAATGTAGTCCAGTGTTGAAGAGAAGAGTGGAGTCTTTGCAGCTACCAGAGGGTATGAAGAGTCAGGTGGGAAATCGCAGACAGGTAGAGCAACTTTTGTGTTGCAGGGAAGATCAGTGTAGTTACCTGAAAGAGTAGAGCAGAGAAGGAATGGTGAGAAGATGGTGAAGAAGACTGGTGGTCTTGTTAGAAGAAGTGCCCGTGTCCAAGTGCCAAACACTTGTTGCCGGCGTGACACTTTGTGCAAGGAGTGACCAGCCTAAACCCTCGCCAGCCGTCCCAAGAAATGAACTAAATTTATAGTGGGAAGCTGTGGGGGGGAGATTCAAAATTATTCAATTAGAAGCTGATAAAACCAAGCTTGTGGGGGGGGGGGGGTTACAACTGGCCTGGACAGATTGTAGTGCAAGTGGGGGCAACAGAATAAGGTTAAATGTTTGATCTTGTTCGGGGCAGCAAAATACAAAATATGTGACACTTTTAAAAACAAACAAGTATTGACAGTAGTTTCAAATTCTTAGTAAGGTAGAATTAAACTTCCATTAGGCAATGTAGTCCAGTGTTGAAGAGAAGAGTGGAGTCTTTGCAGCTACCAGAGGGTATGAAGAGTCAGGTGGGAAATCGCAGAGAGGTAGAGCAACTTTTGTGTTGCAGGGAAGACCAGTGTAGTTACCTGAAAGAGTAGAGCAGAGAAGGCATGGTGAGGAGATGGTGAAGAAGACTGGTGGTCTTGTTAGAAGAAGTGCCCGTGTCCAAGTGCCAAACACTTGTTGCCGGCGTGACACTTTGTGCAAGGAGTGACCAGCCTAAACCATCGCCAGCCGTCCCAAGAAATTAACTAAATTTATAGTGGGAAGGTGTGTGTGGGGGGGGGGGAGATTCAAAATATTCAATTAGAAGCTGATAAAACCAAGCTTGTGGGGGGTGGGGGTTTACAACTGGCCTGGACAGATTGCAGTGCAAGCGGGGGCAACAGAATAAGGTTAAATGTTTGCTCTTGTTCAGGGCAGCACAATACAAAATAAGTGACACTCAAAAACAAACAAGTATAGACAGTAGTTTCAAATTCTTAGTAAGGCAGAATTAAACTTCCATTAGGCAATGTAGTCCAGTGTTGAAGAGAAGAGTGGAGTCTTTGCAGCTACCAGAGGGTATGAAGAGGCAGGTGGGAAATCGCAGACAGGTAGAGCGACTTTTGTGTTGCAGGGAAGACCAGTGTAGTTACCTGAAAGAGTAGAGCAGAGAAGGCATGGTGAGGAGATGGTGAAGATGACAGGTGGTCTTGTTAGAAGAAGTGCCCGTGTCCAAGTGCCAAACACTTGTTGCCGGCGTGACACTTTGTGCAAGGAGTGACCAGCCTAAACCCTCGCCAGCCGTCCCAAGAAATTAACTAAATTTATAGTGGGAAGGTGTGTGGGGGGGGGGGAGATTCAAAATTATTCAATTAGAAGCTGATAAAACCAAGCTTGTGGGGGGGGGGGGGGGGGGGGGGTTACAACTGGCCTGGACAGATTGCAGTGCAAGCGGGGGCAACAGAATAAGGTTAAATGTTTGATCTTGTTCAGGGCAGCAGAATACAAAATAAGTGACACTTTCAAAAACAAACAAGTATAGACAGTAGTTTCAAATTCTTAGTAAGCCAGAATAAAACTTCCATTAGGCAATGTAGTCCAGTGTTGAAGAGAAGAGTGGAGTCTTTGCAGCTACCAGAGGGTATGAAGAGTCAGGTGGGAAATCGCAGACAGGTAGAGCAACTTTTGTGTTGCAGGGAAGACCAGTGTAGTTACCTGAAAGAGTAGAGCAGAGAAGGCATGGTGAGGAGATGGTGAAGAAGACTGGTGGTCTTGTTAGAAGAAGTGCCCGTGTCCAAGTGCCAAACACTTGTTTCCGGCGTGACACTTTGTGCAAGGAGTGACCAGCCTAAACCCTCGCCAGCCGTCCCAAGAAATGAACTAAATTTATAGTGGGAAGGTGTGTGTGGGGGGGGGGGGGGAGATTCAAAATTATTCAATTAGAAGCTGATAAAACCAAGCTTGTGCGGGGTGGAGTTTTACAACTGGCCTGGACAGATTGCAGTGCAAGCGGGGGCAACAGAATAAGGTTAAATGTTTGATCTTGTTCAGGGCAGCAGAATAAAAAATAAGTGACAATTTCAAAAACAAACAAGTATAGACAGTAGTTTCAAATTCTTAGTAAAGCAGAATTAAACTTCCATTAGGCAATGTAGTCCAGTGTTGAAGAGAAGAGTGGAGTCTTTGCAGCTACCCGAGGGTATGAAGGGTCAGGTGGGAAATCGCAGACAGGTAGAGCGACTTTTGTGTTGCAGGGAAGACCAGTGTAGTTACCTGAAAGAGTAGAGCAGAGAAGGCATGGTGAGGAGACGGTGAAGATGACAGGTGGTCTTGTTAGAAGAAGTGCCCGTGTCCAAGTGCCAAACACTTGTTGCCGGCGTGACACTTTGTGCAAGGAGTGACCAGCCTAAACCCTCGCCAGCCGTCCCAAGAAATGAACTAAATTTATAGTGGGAAAGTGTGTGTGGGGGGGGAGATTCAAAATATTCAATTAGAAGCTGATAAAACCAAGCTTGTGGGGGGTGGGGGTTTACAACTGGCCTGTTCAGATTGCAGTGCAAGCGGGGGCAACAGAATAAGGTTAAATGTTTGATCTTGTTCAGGGCAGCAAAATACAAAATAAGTGACACTTTTAAAAACAAACAAGTATAGACAGTAGTTTCAAATTCTTAGTAAGGCAGAATTAAACTTCCATTAGGCAATGTAGTCCAGTGTTGAAGAGAAGAGTGGAGTCTTTGCAGCTACCAGAGGGTATGAAGAGTCAGGTGGGAAATCTCAGACAGGTAGAGCAACTTTTGTGTTGCAGGGAAGAACAGTGTAGTTACCTGAAAGAGTAGAGCAGAGAAGGCATGGTGAGAAGATGGTGAAGAAGACTGGTGGTCTTGTTAGAAGAAGTGCCCGTGTCCAAGTACCAAACACTTGTTGCTGGCGTGACACTTTGTGCAAGGAGTGACCAGCCTAAACCCTCGCCAGCCGTCCCAAGAAATGAACTAAATTTATAGTGGGAAGCTGTGGGGGGGAGATTCAAAATTATTCAATTAGAAGCTGATAAAACCAAGCTTGTTGGGGGGGGGGGGGTTACAACTGGCCTGGACAGATTGTAGTGCAAGCGGGGGCAACAGAATAAGGTTAAATGTTTGATCTTGTTCAGGGCAGCAAAATACAAAATATGTGACACTTTTAAAAACAAACAAGTATAGACAGTAGTTTCAAATTCTTAGTAAGGTAGAATTAAACTTCCATTAGGCAATGTAGTCCAGTGTTGAAGAGAAGAGTGGAGTCTTTGCAGCTACCAGAGGGTATGAAGAGTCAGGTGGGAAATCGCAGACAGGTAGAGCAACTTTTGTGTTGCAGGGAAGACCAGTGTAGTTACCTGAAAGAGTAGAGCAGAGAAGGCATGGTGAGGAGATGGTGAAGAAGACTGGTGGTCTTGCTAGAAGAAGTGCCCGTGTCCAAGTGCCAAACACTTGTTGCCGGCGTGACACTTTGTGCAAGGAGTGACCAGCCTAAACCCTCGCCAGCCGTCCCAAGAAATGAACTAAATTTATAGTGGGAAGGTGTGGGGGGGGGAGATTCAAAATTATTCAATTAGAAGCTGATAAAACCAAGCTTGTGGGGGGGGGTTACAACTGGCCTGGACAGATTGTAGTGCAAGTGGGGGCAACAGAATAAGGTTAAATGTTTGATCTTGTTCGGGGCAGCAAAATACAAAATATGTGACACTTTTAAAAACAAACAAGTATTGACAGTAGTTTCAAATTCTTAGTAAGGTAGAATTAAACTTCCATTAGGCAATGTAGTCCAGTGTTGAAGAGAAGAGTGGAGTCTTTGCAGCTACCAGAGGGTATGAAGAGTCAGGTGGGAAATCGCAGAGAGGTAGAGCAACTTTTGTGTTGCAGGGAAGACCAGTGTAGTTACCTGAAAGAGTAGAGCAGAGAAGGCATGGTGAGGAGATGGTGAAGAAGACTGGTGGTCTTGTTAGAAGAAGTGCCCGTGTCCAAGTGCCAAACACTT